>NW_015168666.1:38531-72589 GCF_001447785.1 Gekko japonicus | reverse complement strand
ATGTACTATTATTATTATTATTATTATTATTATTATTATTATTATTATTATTATTATTATTATTATTATTATTATTATTATTATTTATTTCATTTCTAAACTACCTGTAGCCGAAGCTCTCTGGGCAGTATACAACAAATATAAAACATTAAACATTAAACATTAATTTAAGAACATAACAACATGTATTTATTGCATTTGTATCCTGCCCTTTCCACAAGCAGGCTCAGGAGGGGTAACATCAAAATTTCATTAACAATACAATCAGTTGTCAAATATTAAAACAGATTAAAAATTAGATTAAAATGATGTTAACTAAAAATGGCAACATACATTCCTATATTAGCTCCAGCAGCTGGATAGATGGTAAAAAGGTAAAGGTAAAGGTTCCCTTGCTCGAAAGCCAGTCGAATCCGACTCTAGGGTTGCGGTACTCATCTCTGTTTCAAAGCCGAAGAGCCAGCGCTGTCCGAAGACATTCCCGTGGTCATGTGGCCGGCATGACTAAACACCAAGGCGCATGGAATGCTGTTACTTTCCCACTGAAGTGGTACCTATTTATCTAGTTGCAATTTCTTGCTTTCAAACTGCTAGGCTGGCAGGAGCTGGAACTAGAGACGGGAGCTCACTCCGTCATGCAGCAACTCGGGTCTCGAACTGCTGAACTACTGACCTTCCACAGCCTGCAGTTCAGCGTCTTACCACTTGAGCCACCGCAGCTCCTGGATAGATGGTAATCATGAGTAAATATAGTAGAGCCAGTTTGCAGAGGAGGCCATGTGATTGGACGATCATCGCCTCAACTGAAGGTGGGACAGCTTCATTTTGCAGGCCCCGCAGAACTGTAATAAGTCAGACAGGGCCCTGATTTCAAGCAGGAGTTTGTTCCACCTAGTAGGGTTGAGGCTAGACGGACGTTCTTTGGGCCAGGGACAGCCAGTTGATGTTGATCAGAGGAGCGCAAGGCTCTCTGGGGGGTATATGGGGAGAGGTGGTCCCTTCGAAATGTTGATCTCAAGCCGCTTAAGGCTTTGAAGGTTAAAACCAACACCTTGAAGCAAATCTGGTACTTAATGGGAGCACCGGCTGAATGTGTGCCCGCACAGGCATCACTAGGCATACCACTGCATTTTGCACTACCTTGAGTTAAAAACAATAGACCTGACCCAAGAAGATCTGAGCCAAAGTGAAATAAAAACATCTGGCTAGTTGCATTGGATCCCTGCATACCCCGGGAGGTCTTTAAAGGCCTCCACAAAGAAGACTTTGGCACCAGGCCGCAGCAGGGAGGTTGTTCCAAAGACTGGGGACCACCACTGAAAAGGACCTTCCCCTAGTTACCACCCTTTAAGCCACTCGAGGGGTTGGCACTCGGAGGAAGGCCCCAGAAGTTGAGTGTAGTGTCTGGGTACATTGAGGTTGGGAGAGGCACTCCAACAGGTATTGTGGTCCCAATCTTGGACACTGTATTAACATTGCTTATAGAAAAATAGCTATGAGGGGCAGCTCTGTTCCTCAGAATTTTAGAACATAATTTGAGAGTCCTTTGAAGATTTGTTACAAGCAGGCTTTGCGTATGGTATAGCATATTTGGTATTTGGAATGCCACACCACAATAGGATGAGTAATGCCTATATTATAACATCTAAGGGCCAACTTCTGATGAACAATAAACAACTCACATCACAAGATATTCCCTAAATGATTCACATCTTGAAACGCTGCTCTAGCAATCAGATATCTCTGCCTTGGAGGACCAGCCTTAAGCACAAGTGTTTTGACATATAGAAAATCCCATCTTTATTTGAATCAGAACTACAAAAAAATTGCTGAGGTTCTATGTATGATGTGCTTGAATATATGGATGTAATGTACCTCTTACTTGTTAAAACTATTTAAGATATTTTTTAAAAATCATAATTTATGGAAAACCAACTTCTCTGGGAATGTTAATAAACGTCATGTAATTGTAGAAAACCATATTATTTTCTTTCTATTATGGAGATGAACTAACTTGTAGCAATATTCTGTCATCCTGTCTCATGCAGCAGATAGATATGATGGCCAAGTTCTGTCTCAAAAAGCAGTCGAGAAACGGATTAATAGAGTAAAGCACAAATGGCTGTCTCTCTTTGCAGATTATTCCGTTTAGATGCTAAAAGGAATAAGCAGTCTATGTGTAATTCATAAAGGAATATCTTACAATGACATGGCTTACAAATGTATATCCTACATGCACAGATGGCATAAAGTACTTAGTGATGTTTCTCAGGCTACATGTCATGCTGTGGGAGGATATGGCTAGAATAAATACATTTTATTTTGCCTTGTGACACTTTTCTATATGATTTAATTATGCTGAAGAGAGAGCTTTGCTATTAAGAAGGATCTCTTGACGTGCTCACAAGCAAATTCAAATCTTTTGTCAATTGCATTTTAAGGGAATAAACTCTGTGTTCTGTGTAAATAATCTGACATTTGGTTGCTGTCGTTTTGGTTTATGTAATTTGCCCAAGGGAACAGGTGACTCCAAGTTAATTTGCCTCTCATCTCCTTATTCTTAATAACTTGGCACAGTAAGCAATTATTTGGATATCAATACGCCAATTAACAAAATGATTGTACCACTGTGCAAACAAAAGGTTGATTCTAATCTGCTCTTACTGTTGTCTTCCAGCACAAAAACAAAGCACAGAAGGAAGGGGGGAAAGGGGGAAGATTCTATGTCAGCTCTGTGCAGATGCAGAGGGATCAAGTACAATAACCTTTTACATGCCATGCAAGGAATAGCAGTGCACAGATTCTGCCCCCCCCCAACTGCTGAACAAAGAACGTAGATTCATGCATCAATGAATGCAAGGCATCAGCTTCCCATCAGAGACTGGCTCTTAGGGGGCCCACAGGCGAAACAACACACACTTTAATTAGAATCCTCCCTCCCCCATCCTGGGACTGAACAGTCTTTTTGTTGTTCATGTTTACATGAACACTGGAATATTCAGTCCCATTGCAGATATTGCACAATTTTGGTAGCAATGTTGTTTAAATAATACATATGCCAAGGTGATTTAGTTTCACATTTATAAATGCAGAAATGGTTTGGACATTGGAAACCTCCTAAATCACACAAACGTGCATTCCCATGCAGCCCATGAACCACATTCCATAACACCTCCTCTTGTTAAGCATTTGTGGTGCAAGGATGCTAAGTAAGATATTATTTTCCTCCAGCACAGTTTTGTAAGCCTATGAACTTTAAATCAGCTCACATATTACGGCATCTCAGTGTTTGGGTAAGAATGATTGCTGCTAAGTCTGTTTTCCCTTTTCAGATGATCAACTACAGAGACTTAACAGAATTTCATTTAATTTGATTTTGGTTAAAAAATAATGTCAGCAATATCCTGTGCTATTAATTTTACATAGAAGCCCCAAATGATTGTTTTTTGCCTTCATTCTTAAAAGTAAAAACAAAAAACTTCTAATGATTAAGATACAAATCACAAAGGATTTCTAGTGTAAGAATGTTGCTGTAACAATTTATAAATGACTATATTTATTTCACACCACCCCAATATTATTCATATGTATTATAGCTCTGCATTATACCAATAACAGTGGAATGAAAAAACCTACCTGTTTGCCATAGTATATTTACAAAATTCTCCAGTTATCGTTTTATTTATTGGCAAAAATCTCTGGAGATTAAATGGAAAACAAAAATGAAAATCTCTGCAAAGACAGAGCTCAGAATTCTTGTGTGTGTGTGAGATCTTTCTTCAACTTTAATAATACTATTTCATCCAAATAATTTTTCTTTAGTTTCACACTCACCAAAGTCGCTAAGGCTCGTTTTCAGGTCTCTATGCACTACTGTATCTTGGCTTTGACCTTGCAGTCTTCTCCCGAGAAAGCCTGCCAAAGGTTTGCCGAATCCCTTAAGTCTATCCTATGATTTGGAAGTCTCCATGCCAGAACCTATCAGCAAGTTAGCCAGGTAGTATGGCAGCTGGATAACCATGCCAGAGGAATTAAGGTAATACAGGGTTAGCAATCTCCTCATGGAGCCTCAAGTTCTTCTGGAATTACAGAAATCAGTTCTCCAGGAGGAAATGGCATTGTCAGAGGCTAGAGGGTGGACTCCATGGCATCACATCCTCTGCAAACTCCACCCCTCTGCAAACTCCACCCTCCACCGGCACTGCCCCCAAATTCTCCAGGAGCCTTCCATGCTGGAGTTAGCAATCCTAGGATGTGAAGAATCAGTATATCTACAAGGACAGGATAACAAACCTCCAGATGGGGTCTGGAGTCCTCTCAGAATTCCAACTGATCTGCAGCCTATAAAGATCAGTTCCCCTGGAGGAAAAGGAAGCTTTGAAGGGCAAACTCTATGGCATCACATCCCTGTTGAGCTTCCTGCCTCCATGCTCCGTCCTCTTCAGAAAGTACCCCCAAATCTCCAGGAATTTTCCAAGCTGGAGCTGGCAACCCTATCCAGGCATAATACAGATTCCACTCCAACAAACTACAAGGATGAGGTAAACCTAAAGAGCTGCAAATAGGCCGGCAGCCAAAGTTCCCATTTGCCTTCTTATGGTGGGAGACCTCCAACCAACTGTAGACCTTGCCCGCAGAAACTCAGCTGGTCAGTGGGTTGAAACGGGGGGCAAAGGGAGGCAGGATTATCCTAGGGAAGAAGTTAAAAAGAAAAAAGCCTACTTTACTTACAGGAAGTTCTGCCCATAGAGTTTCTGACAATTCCTAGAGCTTCCCAGAAGTGGCAAGGGTATCTCTAGCTAGAGCTACTCTTATCACATCTGGGTAGCTCTAGGAATCACCAGATGCTCTATCATCAGAAGCAGGAAGGACCCGGGTAGACGAGGCCTGCCATTTGCGTGGCTGGGTGGGGGAGGGAGAGGCTAGCCAGATGTGGGTTTGGGGGTGGGGCCAGGCGAGCGATGGGAAGAGAGGTGCCTCCCCTCCCTCCCCAGGCCAATGTAAGGGCAACAGGGCGGTCGGGAAGGGAAGACTGTAAAACAGTGGGGCAGGCTGCTCTTCATCCCCAGTTGACCAGCAGAGCTCCAGAAGGAATTGTCTGCGGGGCACATTGTGGTCCCCTTTAGTGCACCCCCTATAGCGAACCTTAGGGTATCCCCCTTGGGGGTGGTGCCAAAGAAGACGCCGGGCGAGTATCGGCTGATCCATCATCTTTCATATTCGAAGGGATCTTCGGTGAATGATATGATACCCCCTGAGCTTTGCTCAGTCAGATACGCCTCCTTTGATCACACAGTCGGACTGGTCAGAGCTTGTGGGCGGGAGGCGCTAATGGCCAAATGTGATATTCAGTCAGCCTTCCGGTTGCTTCCAGTATGCCTGTATGACTTGTGCTTGCTGTGTTTCAAATTTTGAGGGGCTTGGTACGTTGACAAGGCCATGCCCATGGGTTGCGCCATGGCCTGTGCAGCCTTCGAGACTTTTAGTACCTTTCTCAAGTGAGCGGCGAAGTTGCGGACTTGCACCTTGGGGATCACTCATTATCTAGACGATTTCTTTTTCGTCGGCCCCAGGGACGACGATGCTTGTGTGGCATCTCTACGAGCATTTCAAGAGCTTGCTGAGAAGCTTGGTGTCCCATTGGCTACAGACAAGACCGAGGGGTCGACGACTAGGTTGATTTATCTAGGTATTCAGTTGGACTCGGTGGTGGGGGTGTCTAGACTGCTGGAGGAGAAACTCTTGGCCCTTCAGTCACTCATCTCGTTGGTGAGGGCGTGATCCAAGTGCACCTTGAGAGAAATACAGTCATTGGTGGAACACTTGAGCTTTGCTTGCCAGTGGTTTCACCTGGCAGGGCCTTTTGCACGTGGCTAGCCAGGGTGACTGCAGGGGTCAAGGTGCCTTATCACCGCGTATGTGTGACCAACAGCATGAAGGAAGATTTGGGCATCTGGCTTCAGTTTCTGGCAGGGTACAATGGGGTCACCATTTGGCAGTGGCCACTGGAATTGCAGGACACCATTCAGATCCACTCTGATGTGGCAGGGGGTGCAGGGTTCTGAGTCTTTTATGAAGGCCAGTGGTGCGCTCTGCCTTGGCCCGAGTCCTGGGAGGGATCTGCTGTTCTCAAGGATCTCACCTTCTTAGAACTCTTCCCGATACTGGTGGTGGTGGCAATTTGGAGGGATCCCTTTCAAGACAGGAGAGCGCAGTTTTGGTGTGATAACCAGGCAGTGGTGCGGATGGTGAACAAGCAGTCTTCCAAGTCCAAGCGTGTGATGTGGCTGGTTCACCGACTGGTTTTAGCCTGCTTGGCAGATAACATTACATTTTCTGCATGTCACGATCCTGGTGTGGATAACCGCATAGTGGATGCTTTGTCTCACCTACAGGAGGAGTGTTTCCGCACCCTTGCACCGGGAGCCAACTGCGTTTCAGACCCATTTCCGGAGGATCTTTGGAAACTTGGGAAGGTACAATAATGCAGGGCATCTATGGCTCCATCACCCCTTCCACTTTTACCACATTCGCCAAGGCTATAGATGCCTTTTTCGACTTCACGGCGGGATGCAGGGGTCTGCAAACCTGGCCAGTGGATGGTGATTGGGTGCTTCGCTACATGGCACACCTCCAGGATAAAGGCTCCTCCCATAGCACCATACAGGGTCACATGGCAGCTATCATGTTCTTTAGTAAAGCGGAAGGGTTCTTGGACCCATGCCACTCATTTCGAGCCCGTAGAGCAGTTGAGAGATGGTGGAGGCTGGCTGTACAGCCTCTGGATTGTCGCAGGCCTCTGACCTTTAACTTATTGGTGCAGGTGTTGCGGGAGCTTCCAGTGTTGTGTTGGTCCCCGTATGAAACCGTGCTGTTTGAAACTGCGTTTGTTCTGGCCTTTTGGGGGGCCTTGAGAGTCGGGGAACTGGTGGCAAGCTCCGGTACATCGTTCACCAATACACCCTGGGGGTTCGGGATATCTCCTTTGGGTCAAATGGGGTTTCCTTGTTTATCAAGAGGTCAAAGGGGAAAGTTTGCACCTGGGGCCACTGCCAGCGGGGCCATGCCCAGTACGGACCATAAGGGCATTTATAGCGATGCAGCCTCGAAAAGGTGGTCCCCTGCTCATCCATAGGGATAGGGTCCCGATGGCCAGGTATCAGTTCATGGGAATTTTCAGAGCACCGGAAGCAACATCAGAAGCCTGCCCGGAAACAACAACAGAACGTGCCGCTGGGTGCCGGTAGGCAGCCCCTTCCCATATGATCTGTGGCCCTAGATTAGGAACAATTAGTATATTCTCTGTAAACCGCTCTGAGACCCTTCGGGGTCAAGGGCGGTATATAAATCGAAATATAAATAAATAAATAAATAAATATAAATAGAGCGGCACTGGGGGCTTTTGGCTTGCCCTGCAAGGAATTTGGGCCCCACTCCTTTAGGATCGAGGCAGTGACCACGGCAGTGGGCCTCAGCTTGCCTGAGGTATGCATACAAGCCATAGGGTATTGGTGCTCTAAGGCCTTTAAGGCATATGTCAGGCTGCAGCTGGAGAGCAGCCTTTGAAGGTATCTCTGACTCCTCGGTTCCAGGACGCACACACTGGACAGGCTGGATTTTTGGGCACAGCATCGAACATTGGGCAGGTTTGTACGCCTCATCGTCAGGTTGGGGCAAGGACTTGGGTCTGAGGGCAGTGGTGTGCATCACGTGGGTGGCCCAGCGGGGTATGCGGTGGAGGTCCTTGTTGCCCTGGTTGGAACACGTGGGGGCTAGGCACCAACCTCCTGATGCGCTGCTGCTGCAGCTCAGGGAGAATGATTTCACAGAGCGACCAGGGGTGTCCCTTGAGCACCAGGTGCTGGCTGACCTGCCCTCCTTGCATGAGGATTTGCCCAGCACAGTCTTCTTCTGGTCAGATTGGTTGGAACGGAGGGCATGGCGAGGAGCAGCTCATCCTAAGGAGGTGGAGGTGGCGAGGAGGGAAGTGTCTGGCAGACTGGGCAGGGTGGTCAAGTCGGCAGGTGACGTTCGGATCCGCCACCCAGACATCTCCCACAGGATGAAGGCCTTGTTCTGGGTGGACGGAGTGCATCTATCTGCTTGGGGTATGGACATCTGGTTGCATGGAGTCCGTCATTCTTGGCTACAGCTGTAAGGGTGTTGGTGGGAGCAGGATGAAGGGGTCGTCCTGCTCTTGTGGCAGTAACAGCATGGGGCTGGATCCATTTGTGGAAATTGGCCTGCGTTCCAATTTCCAGAGTTGGGGACCCTTTAAGGGTCTTGGCTTGAGGGTTGAAGGGAGCAAGTAAACTCAAGGACTAACGACGATTGCCCTCATGGCCAGATGGCAGGGGAGTTCACAAAGGGGCAGGCATCCATGTGAACCCTGGCAACCTGCCATCCCGCAGTCTCTACCCATGCCTGCTGGGTGGGTAACGGATACCTCGGCTGGCATGTGGTTCAGCCGATGGGTCGGATTCAGTGGACCCATACAGCTGTAAGCAATAACGTTTTGGCCAATTTTATCCACCTAATTTCCAAAGAAATCTGTTGTGTGAGTGGTCAATTTAAATGGGGCGGTATAGGGCTGGCCAAGCCTCTCCATCCCAAATAAGACCTGGAACTGCAACGTCTGGTCAGTAGCTAAGGCCTTATTTTTCTTTTTAGTTTTTCTCCTGGGACTCTGACCCCCCACCATACTCCTGCTGGTTGCCAGGCACTGGCAACTCTATGGCATCCTGAAATGTTATGGTGATAGATCTTAAGGGCATACTGGGTAGTTGGGTAGGTGGAGTTATCAAAAGACCATTTGTAACAGAAAAAAGGCTAAATATATGTCTGACATTCTGAAGTGAATTAGAATTTACTGCCATGTGCCCAGGTGGAGAGAAAGAGCTAACCATGAGCTGCAGCAGCTAAAAGGACCACTTCTGAATAAGAGATACAAGATTTCACTATATGTAAGCAGCCGCTCCCAAACTGCAGAAAACGAAGAAATCTAAGAAGAAAAGACTCTAAAACTAAAGCATGAGTGCTAAGGGCAGTAATTGTGCCAAGCTAATAACTTTATATTTTTATAATCGAACTAATCTCTATATAACCTGTACTAATAGGTTAAAAAGATCTATTCTTTTAGCTTTTTAGATTGTGATTTGTATTAGTCTTTACCCTATCCCCATATCCAGTAGGAGATTTAGAACAGAATGGTAGTTTTCCTTCCCCTGTCCAGTAGACTATTTGTATCTAGATTTCCCTGACCCATTTCCCATAGTAATAGTGATAGGGCATTAGTATTCCTTTCTCCATTCCATATTTGTAGTGTGTAGAAAATGCAAAAATAAAAAAAATTCCCCTTCGGGGGGTCAATTTTTTTTTTTCACTATATGTTCATTGGCCATAGGGATGCCAGCCTCCAGGTGGGACCTGGGGATTCCCCGGAATTACAACTCATGTTCAGATCTGGGAAATCAGTTCTCCTGCATGCTTTGGAGGGTGGACTCTATGACACTGTACCCCCTGAGTTTCCTGTCCTCCCTAGGCTTCATCCCCAAATCTCCAGGAGTTTCCCAAGCTGGATCTAGTAACCCTAGATCGATTCTACTTCACTTAGATGCTTAAGACAGGGAAAAAAACCCCAACCCTCTTCTGGTGGTTTTGACTCTTCTCTGTTTCAATATACACATTTAATTCATTCTGTTTTCCCTTCTTTGGCCCTCTCCTTAACACCTACATTTTTGATTTGAAGGGCATTATGGATTACTAAGTGTGGAGAGCCTGCAGCTGTCATGTAGTGGTAGCTAGTAGAGAGCAGCTTCCAAGCTCTTTGTATGCCCTGAAAAGTGTTGTACAAGCAACGGTTATATTACTTACAAGTAAACTACATGTTACATGGCACACATGGTCACTGTGTACCATTTTTAAAAATGAAACAGCAGCCATGCAAGGCTGTGATTTGATCAGAGGAGCAATGGATTGAAGTAGAGTGTGTAACACATTATCCACAGGCCATTTTTCCAGTCTAAAGTGCCTTTTCCAAGTAGCTTTTCCATTTGTGGGGGGAAGGGGTAAATGTTTGGGTACTCTGTAAGTGGAAAAGCAGTTTGGGGGAGGTGATTTGAATTGGAAAATTGTCCACAGGGAAAGCATGAAGTGCTTCCGACTGTCTGTCATTCTTCCAATCAAATATGAATCCTCTTACAGCTGATTTTCATTAAAAAAAACCCACAACTTAATGGGAGAGTGATAACGTATTTGCTGTGTAATGTCTAGTTTGGGTACCCCTTGCAGATACCCATCATCTAGGGTTGCTAACCTCCACGTGGGGTCTGGCGTCCTCCTGGAAATACAATCAGCCTACATAGATCAGGTCCTCTGGAGAAAATGACAGCTTCAGAGAATGGACTCTATGGCACAATAAACCTACTGAGTTCCCTTTTCTCCCCACACTCGGCCCTCCCCAGGCTCTGCCCCCAAACTCCGGAAACTTCCTAAGCCAGAGTTGGCAATGCTAGTCATCAATGATAAATTGTTTGGACTTTATGGTACAGTTGACAACTTATCCCAAAGTGAATATAGGCCACTGGATTAGGAATACCGGAAACCAAAATGCAATGAGTCAGCTTTGAGGTCGATGGATTTTCAATATTTATTGATATAGTACACCCTGACCTCAGGTTCTCAGTAATGAAGATGGTACTGTCTCTGATGGAGCTTCATGAGTAATTTAACTTTGATAGAGTTAACAGAACTTTTAAATGCATTCATTCCACTTCATTCTTTTAAATGGTAAGTAAATCCATCATAGAACAAATACAGCTAAAGCTAGTTCGAGGGGGGGGCAGTGTTTTCCTACAGGCTTCCTTTTAAAAGACTGAAGATAAGGGCCACACCTGTCAGTACACTGAAGTACATCCCTTCTGCACAATTCATACTGCATCTTGCATAAACCATGCACTACCGTTTTTCATCACTGCCTGTTGTGACTATCCCATATTCCCACATGGAGGAAACCACTTTGAAAAAAAGGCACTTATCCACACTGGCTTCAGAACTGTTTACATGCATGGGTACACGTGAACCCACATTTTCAGACAGGAATAGTTTCTTCTCACATTATTAGATACCAGTGTTCCTGATAAGAGCTCATTCTAGGACTGCTTATCTATCTATCCCTGCAGAATGTGATGTTCGGCATGGCAGTGACTTGGTTGCAACTGAACAGACCTGCCAAGTTGTACTATCCTTGGAGAACAGTAAGAACTTGAAGGACCACCACTTCCTGCATATTTTCATGCGACAGCTTAGTTATTTCCATCGAGATGTATTGTCAGTACTCCCTCCCCCCATCTAAGACACATTTGGCAACAGTCCAAGTTCGTTTCCCCCCAATAAACTACCCATGCTGCTAGAACAGCATCTTGGAAAAGGTGGGGGAGGGCTGTTTTCCTGGCTTGGCTGTAAACTGAATTATTCCAGAGAGCTTTTGAGGCAGCCTGAGACTGCACAAAGGGAGAGGAGTAACTTGCTGGGGAAAGAGGTAATTAAGTTGTCCTTAGGCTGTAACAGGCAGGGATAGAAGCCACAGAGTGAGCCATGCAATGCTCATTCAACAATGCACAGCACCCTGTCTGTACCAATATCAAGGAAGGGGCTGTCTCACTCCTGAAAGATTGGCCGAGAGAGACCAAGGAAATAAAACCAGCATCTTGGCTTTCTTACAGAATTGCTGTCTTGTGTCTAGAAACTGAGTAAAAAGTTCCAAACAAAGTTAACTGATAAAACATAAACATGTTTATTTTATAAATTTATATATTCTTGAGCTTCAATACTTTTCCCCCCATATTAGGAGGAGGAGGAAGAGGAGGAGGAGCAGACTGGATTTATACCCCACCCTTCATTTGGAATCTCACAGAGGTTTACAATCTCCTTCCCTTCCTCTCCCCACAACAAGCACCCTGTGAGGTAGGTGGGGGTGAGACAGCTCTGAGAGAACTGCTCTTGAGAGAACAGCTCTCAGAGAACTTTGACTGACCCAAGGTCACCCAGTAGTGGCAATGTGGATAAGTAGGGAATTAAACCCAGTTCTCCAGATTAGAGTCCACCATTCTTAACCACTACCCCAAAAGTGTTCTCCATTCCTGACAGCTGAACTTTTGAGATTTGAGATTTTTGAACTGACACTGTACTTTAGAGAAAAATGGCCTGACTCTGTCTGCAGCACAGCAATCTAAGCATCATTCAGAAAGCTCAGAAAAGTTGCCTGTGTCCCAAGAGCAGAGCATGCCTCATTAAGAGGGAAGGGAAGCACATTTCAGCAACCAGTCAGCTGCCAGATGTTGGGAAGTGTATCATACACGGACAGAAAATGGGAGCATAAGCCAGTTGCTCAGGCAATGCTCTGCTGCTTGTCCACTACGGGTCTTAAGTGGCATAGCAAGAAAGCACATGCACCAAACTATTTTGAGATCTTAAAAAACAAATGAAGTTAGAAGAAGGTAATAATCAGTGTCCTAAATACAATTTGAAAAGGTGGGGTGCCCATTAAAGAACAAGGCATAATAGCTTAACTCTCTTTTTTTTTAATGGGCTCTGAGTTGCTTGTGCTCTTACTCTTTCTGTACCATGATTGCTGTGATATAGTAAGACAGATAGTAACGGAAGGGAGAACTAAATAAGATACTGAATTATTCCAGAGAGCTTTTGAGGCAGCCTGAGACTGCACAAAGGGAGAGGAGTAACTTGCTGGGGAAAGAGGTAATTAAGTTGTCCTTAGGCTGTAACAGGCAGGGATAGAAGCCACAGAGTGAGCCATGCAATGCTCATTCAACAATGCACAGCACCCTGTCTGTACCAATATCAAGGAAGGGGCTGTCTCACTCCTGAAAGATTGGCCGAGAGAGACCAAGGAAATAAAACCAGCATCTTGGCTTTCTTACAGAATTGCTGTCTTGTGTCTAGAAACTGAGTAAAAAGTTCCAAACAAAGTTAACTGATAAAACATAAACATGTTTATTTTATAACTTTATATATTCTTGAGCTTCAATACTTTTTTCCCCATATTAGGAGGAGGAGGAAGAGGAGGAGGAGCAGACTGGATTTATACCCCACCCTTCATTTGGAATCGCACAGAGGTTTACAATCTCCTTCCCTTCCTCTCCCCACAACAAGCACCCTGTGAGGTAGGTGGGGATGAGACAGCTCTGAGAGAACTGCTCTTGAGAGAACAGCTCTCAGAGAACTTTGGCTGACCCAAGGTCACCCAGTAGTGGCAATGTGGATGAGTAGGGAATTAAACCCAGTTCTCCAGATTAGAGTCCACCATTCTTAACCACTACCCCAAAAGTGTTCTCCATTCCTGAGATTTTTGAACTGACACTGTACTTTAGAGAAAAATGGCCTGACTCTGTCTGCAGCACAGCAATCTAAGCATCATTCAGAAAGCTCAGAAAAGTTGCCTGTGTCCCAAGAGCAGAGCATGCCTCATTAAGAGGGAAGGGAAGCACATTTCAGCAACCAGTCAGCTGCCAGATGTTGGGAAGTGTATCATACACGGACAGAAAATGGGAGCATAAGCCAGTTGCTCAGGCAATGCTCTGCTGCTTGTCCACTACGGGTCTTAAGTGGCATAGCAAGAAAGCACATGCACCAAACTATTTTGAGATCTTAAAAAACAAATGAAGTTAGAAGAAGGTAATAATCAGTGTCCTAAATACAATTTGAAAAGGCATAATAGCTTAACTCTCTCTTTTTTTAATGGGTTCTGAGTTGCTTGTGCTCTTACTCTTTCTGTACCATGATTGCTGTGATATAGTAAGACAGATAGTAACGGAAGGGAGAACTAAATAAGATAAAAACAGGAATGAAATGAAATATAAAAAAAGTTTCAGAAAAACTCATATTACTATAGCTCGAGGCTGCTAGATGCTCTTCATGAACTTCGCAAGCACAGACACACAATTTAGTTGAAACTTTTTTATATGGTTTGGTAGAAAAGTGCAATAAAGATGTGGTTGTTGAAAAGTTATTTCAATTTACTGGCAACAAGAAAACCAGAACTAAGTATTTTGTCCAGATGCTAGCTCGGTATGTGACCTTGAATAACTTACTCAACTTGCTTGCTTTGTTTCAGTCTCTTTATCTGTTGAAAAAAACTAAATTTTGTATATACATTCATGTCTATACAGAACTTGAGTATATATAAAGATATTCTAATCAGTATTAATTCTATTTTCAATTTATGCCTAGAATAGAAATGTGAAGGCTCGACCCCACCAAATATTTGTGGAACTTCCCCATTTTCTCCAGATGTCTTTTTTCTAATCTTTCCAACACAAAAATTGGGAAATTTGCGGAATGAGCCTCTTGGTTACTAAAAGGCAACTCCAATTCAAATGCAGAGTATACCTGGCCCAGTTGGCTCATACTGTATAACTTTATGATTCCTTCACACTATAGTTTTAAGAACAGGTATATGAACATTATTCACATACACCTTCAATCTTGGATGTCATACATAGTGGATGGGGAAAAGACTGTTACCCACTATCTGGGATCCAGCTCTGGTAAATTTTTATGACTGCAGCTCTGGAGTGAAGGAGGGACTATATATGAATCAGCGTGTGAGTTGGAGTCTAGAGTTACCAACCTCCAGGTGGGGCCTAGAGTTCTCCCATAATACAGTTGATGTTGCGACAGATTGCACAGAAACGCAGTTTTTAAAATGCTGCTGTTTCAGAGACACTGGGAGATCAGGGGTTTATCTGCCCTGGAGTGGAAAGCTTGTGTGATTGACTGCTCTTCATGCTCTTTGATTGGCCAGCATCAGCTGAGAGCCAGTTTAACATCAGCTGTTCTGGAAGGGGAAAGGGTCTTCTGACAGAGGAAGGAATAATTGGAGTCAGTGTTCTGACAGGCTTAGTCAGAAAGGGCCCTGTACAGAGAGAAGAAATCTGCCTGAAAAGTTGGGAAGTGACAGGGGTCTGTCATAATCTCCAAACTACAAAGAGAAAATGGAGAGTAGACTCTATGGCATCAGATCCGTGCTAAGCCCCTTCCCTCCACAAATTCCATTCTTCCCAAATTCAATCCCCATTATCTCCAGCAATTTCCCAACCCAGAGTGGACAACCCTAGTTGGACCCAGCCAACTTTTTCACTTAGTCTCACCCAATTCACCTCCATACTTCTGCCTCTTTTCCACAGGGTATTTGCATATGCATGTCCCATGATCCCAAGCATAAACCTTTTTGGTGCTCAAAGGGAACCCCTCCTTCCTTTTTCATTAGCAGAAAAACTGGCTGGATTCACCCCAATGTTTTTAGAAGAAAACTACAGAATAGTTCTGCTTTTACCACAAAACATTGTACTTTACAAAATTCTCCAGGTCCATATCAGAGAAAAGGAATGGATATAAAATCAAACTCAAATTCATATTTTTAAAATGAAAGTATAATCTGTTTACTTTTTAATCAAATGAAATCAGTTCATAGATTGTTAGTAAACTCTCAGAACTGTTAAGAAAACAAACTCTGGAATTTTTGCACACCATATTTAAGTGTAAATCGTTACTCAAAGTATTAATTAATTAAGAATAAAACATAGTTAATTTGTCCACACATATTGCAAACTACTCTAATTTTCCTTTATTGTCCTCTAATGATCTAATCAAGAGTGTGTAATTAGTGCAGTAGACTGCATAGGACTGACTCTGCCCTGAAGCAGCCAAGCATTGGTTCTTGACTAGCCAGCTCTCCCATTAGAGTATAATTCTGTTAATGGGCTACTAGTATGGACATTAAGGGATATGCTCATTTTTAAAATTCTTTGTGATCTGTAGCATGCAGCAACTGTTCTGGGACTATCAACATCTGTGCTGAAGACATACATGTTTTTGTTGTGGTTGTTATTTAGGTTAATGCTACCAAGGTCAATTCATAATGGCTTTGGATGCACACACAAAAAATGCTGCATTGCTCTGAGCAGAAGAGCAATCATCTGTGGTAGTTTTATTTTTACTAACTTTGCATCAAAATCAATGTGTCTGAAATTAAAAGTTCTTATTTTTTTTCCTACATGTTTAAATATATTCCATATATTAGCATATCGCAGGTGAAATGAATATTCACACATTTGAAATTCACTGGGTTTTTTTTAACATTTCACCATACAAATATTCTGAAAGCTTGAAATGTGTTGGTATCCCTTCACTATTTGGAATTCCAAAAGCTGTTAACAAAAAAAATACCAAATACCATTGCATATTATTTGTCAAATGTTGCCAGACACTAATGGTGCAATCCTAAAGACAATTACACCCTTCTAAATTCATGGGCTTAGAAGGGTGTAATTTTGTTTAGGATTACATTGTGTATGGCATTAAATATTATCTATCAAATAATATAAGTTAAAGTCTGCCATTAGATAGCAGTTGTCAAATGCTGTTATCAAATTCTATTATATGCTAACTGCAGAATGCTATGGAATATATAGCATGATCCTAAGGGGGGGCTCAAAGTGCTCAGGGAGCCAACTGACCCATATGCCTGCGTATCTCCAAGATAGGTTGGCTTAAGGGCCAGTTATGAAAGCACAGGTCCTCGGTGCCTCTCCATGGCTCTCGGGCACCCGCGGAGGCCCATGGAGACTGCCTATTGGCACAACCAAGGTGTAGGCCTCTGCTCCAGCATGGTTGTGGGTTCCGGAGTGTGGTCAGAGTTAGTTGGCTCCCTGAGCCCCGTTGTGGGTTCCGGTCAGAGTTAGTTGGCTCCCTGAGCCCCTTCAGAATGGGAACACCTCCTGTCAGAGGCAGAAAGTTAAACCAACAAAAAATATGGTGTGGCCCATAGGCACTAATTGAACTGAAAAATCAAGTGCCCCCCCCCACTGCTGTGGCCACACCCATTGGGCCCGGAGGAGCTCAGGAGGCCTACTACAGGCTTGACCAATCATGTCCCTTCCCAGGGGTACCCAAGCCATTGGCATCCACCCGCAACCAATGCTCCCTCTAAGCTGTGGAATCTTGTGAGCAAAAATTCTACTTTTTGAGCTACTGGCATTAAAGTTGTGAGTGAGCAATTTGGCTACTGCATAAATTAGTCTGCTCTGGAGTCATCCTTCCTGAGCTAAGACAAGAATGTGTGAGCCGGAGGCTAAAAAACTGTGAGCTAGCTCACACTAATTCAGATTAGAGGGAACACTGCTTGCAACCCTCTCCATCATACAAAAACTTCAGCCAGGACATGTTAGAATTCAGTAGTTAGGGCGCACGGCACAGGACTTCATCTCAGAGCTCCCTGCTGTGTGGGCTTACAGGAAGGAATGAGGCACTTTGGTGGTGGGAAAATCACAGAGAGGGCACTTAGTATTACAGGGCGAGCACTTTGCGCTAACACCCAATGAGGAGACCAAGTCCATACTCTGTGGCTGACCTCTCCCATTTCAGAAACCTAACAGGTACCCCACACCTTTGGAGGCTTGACACAAAGGGGCAACCATACACTGACATGTAAGCAAGGGCAAGGATCCCAAACCTGCTCCCCCATTCCCCTCACTTGAGGCTGAGTGCCGTGATGGCACCTCCCCCACTCAAGCCCAGCATTGCGTTTGTGCCAGGGCAACACAAGCCACGGCCTCACAGCACCATGGTCGTCAACGCACCATGGGAAAAGATCCCAGGAAAGTTTCCCGGGGGAGACTGCTGGGGGGAGATATTTTCAGCCCAACACTGGGCTGTAAGCTCTGTCATATGCCTGTTTTCCACTCTCACCAGAGGACAGGGCATGCCAGTGGTTTGGGGGGGAGGTCTGGCTGCTGTTCCACTGTACATGGTGAACCAGCAGGGGTCATTTCCTGCAGGAGTGCACAGGAGCGGAGCTCAGGCAGTAAAGAGCCCAGGGGGCGGGCACATGCAACAAGCCCCACCCCCTGCTCTCAGCAGCCCTCAGTCAGAGCAAGAAGCAGCCAGATAAATTGCAGAGCCCCCCCGGGCCCAAACAGTCCAGTGGCACCTTTAAGACCAAGTTTTATTCAGGTACAAGCTCTCCCTCCTCTGTGAAGACAGATCTGCACTTTCTCCCCCCGCCCCCAATAGCTAGCAATCCAAAACCGTCCAGTGGAGCCTGAGCGGTGGGTGTTGCCTTCTGACACACTTCCGGTGATGTCTGGGGGCGTGACATATGCAAATTAGTTATGCTAATGAGTTATGCTAATGAGCTCCTGCACCTCTTTTTCTACGAAATGACCCCTGTGAACCAGTGTCATGGGCTGGGCTGGGCTGGTTCAGGAGGCAGAAGAGACAGAAAAGGAGCCATGTCAAGAGTCCAAGAGAATAGTCATTCGAAGCAGGAGGTCAGGAAGCCAGGAATCCAAACAGGAGCAAGGTCCAGAAACAGGAACCAAGGGTGGGCACAAGGTCAGCATGGATGCAAGTTGTTGCTTCTGCGGTGAGCCCAACCCCAAGTGGGAGCTATATAGGCCTCTGGTGGTGCTTCCCTTAGCAGCGGCGCCGCTCCTGTCAGTACTCAGGGATCGGTGGCTGCCTTTCCTGCCAGCATGTGTCTCAGCGGCAGATTGCTACATCCCTCAGCTGAGCCACCCACGGAGGTGAATCAGGCGGGCTTTTTGTTTGTACCTGCACCTCGTCGGCTGCTGCAGGACCAGGTGTGGGGGTTACTGGCTCAGGTGCCACCAGCGGCAGAGGGGCCAGCTTCCAGCTCTGGTGATGCCGGTGATTCCAGCTGTGCTGCCAACTCGGGCAGGGGTCCGGCACGGTTGCCGTCGCCCATTACAACCAGCTTACTGTCAGCTAAGGCTGCCACGGGTTAGAATGTGTGGGTTGCTCTCCTTTTCTCCCTCCTCCCACCCCCCTCTGTGTAGGCATTGAGGCAGCAGCAGATGACTGCTGGTGAACATCTCGAAAACCCCCCCCCCACTATCAGGAGCCTGGATGGGCTGACATGAATTTGTCCCTTTAAGGGGGTAGTATGTGTGCTGCTGACACCCCTCTCCACCACCTGCTTGAGATGAACATTGGACTCCACCCCCTTGCCACATGGCCCTGATTGGTTCTGGTGGCCCTGTCCATCATACTGCCATCGCCCCAACTTAATGCCTCCACTGACCACAGCACCGCAATTGCTGCAGACGCTACACTGGTGGCTCTCAGAAAACACTGTGAACCCACCAAATTTGTCTGCTTGCCACTGCATAACTTATCCCCATAGAGAAAAAGAGAGAAGAGAAGAGAAGAGATTGGATTTATACCCCGCCCTTCATTACCAAAAGGTGTCTCAGAGCAGTTTACAATCCCCTTTCCCTTCCCCTCCCCACAACAGATACCCTGTGAGGTAGGTGGGGCTGAGAGAGCTCTGACAGAAACTGCTCTTTTTCAAGAACAGCTCTTATCAGAGCTATGGCTTGCCCAAGGTCACCCAGCACATGCAAGTGGAGGAGTGGGGAATGAAACCCGGTTCTCCCAGATTAGAGTCCGCACACTTAACCACTACACCAATGGACTAGCGCTGCCATAATTACCCAGTGGCTATCTGCCACAGTGCGGGCGCAGCACAGGATTGCTCTGTCTATGTGCTAGTCATTTTCTAGCTATCATGTGGGTCAACTGGACTACTGTGCCTTCTCTCTGCTGTGTCTATCATATCCCCTGCTTTGGCTTAGCTCTTCAAACTGCTAGTTTCAATCAAACTTCCTGATCATTATTTAATGTCCTTTCCACTGGGGTGGTGGTGGGGAACAGAGACAGAAATGGCTCCCATGTGAAGTTTCCCTCTCTGTTTAATAATGTTAATGTTAATAATTTGTGTCAAGGCTTAAAGTGCCCAAATTAAGATGCAAGAAGTTTTAAAGGACATGAATTTGGCACTAAAAATCAAAATTTTAAATGACACAAAAGTAAACTTATTTGACAGTAGAGCTGTTTGGTACCTTCTCCACCTTATATATTATGTCCTTTCCCTTTTCTCTGTGGGATGTCAGGTTATATTGTAAGGCTGAGGCCCAAGATTTAATTTTTAAAAAATATTCATTGTATAGCACCTGTTTTTATAAATACAATTATTGCTATAATTGGATACTAACCAATTCAGAAAATATTAATATATTTATTTGGTTTCTATGTTCATTTATTTTACTTTATTCATTTGGTATACCTCCAAGACAACATTATAGTAAGCATGAACAAAAAACTTGTTTTATGAAGAGAACTAAAACAATGTGTGCTTTCACTCTGCATTATAATTTCCAGTGGGTTGTTTTAACAAAATGTATTTTTCAGGAAATCAGATTGACTACCTGAACTTTTACGGCATCTATAAAGACTTTCCCACCTCTTAAGATCAGACAGTTCTCACTGTGTGTGTTTAAGCTAGGGCTGTGGAGAACTTTTCATAGCATATTTACTGTTCCCAGATCTTTAGAACATATCAAAAGAATGCAGAAAAAATTCATAAATGGTTACATGAATATCACTCTCTGTTTATGTAATAGCCGGTGTTATATATTCTTTTATCATGAAACTAATGAGGAATAAATATGTGTGTACAAGCACACACGCACACACGCACAGATACAGGAGAAAGAAAGAAAGTATAGAAGTATGAAATACAGACAAAGAGACTATGGAATCTTTCATCTCCTTTTTGTCCTCTTGTGAGCCATTGTAAAATATCAGATTTTTAACAATGATCCAGAGAACAATGATTTGAAAAAGCAAACCCAAAGATCAGTAAACAAGAAACAATTTTCCACACAGGAATTTCTCCCCAGGTGGAACACAGCATGCTCCCGCTTTATTGGGGAGCTTCCACGTGATATCAAGCTCTTTCCAAACATGGTTTGTGGGACTTTCTCTTTTAAGCAGGAGCAAAGAAAAATCTCCTTCATTCTGACTTAAAAAGGGAAGCCTGCCAGCTGCATCCAGAGCTTCTGTGGGAAAGCTCTACACACAGCCATGCCAAGAAGGGGACAGAGCTTTGTGCCATCTTCAAAATGGTGGTGCTAAGCTCTGGTATTCCCCCTCCCCTTCACAGTGCTTTAAAGAAACAAACCAAAAACCTGAGCTGCAACTCAGCTGTAGAGTTACAGGAGATTGCTGGGTTATAGGGGAGTCTGGCAAGATTCTTCTGGGCATCACCAGCAGCAAGTGGTGTAGGGCTGGGCCATAAGGTGACCATACAGGCTCACCTAGGAGCTTCTGTTAACTTGTTATTTGCCATCTTGTGAGTTATGCTAGTGGGATTTTAAATTGGATTATTTGGAAGTATTTTAATTGTGTTGTTTTTTTTCTGTCGTAACCCACCCCGAGCCCGCTTGCGGGGGTGGGCAGCATAGAAATTTAATAAAATAAATAAATAGATCTTTGTGAGCCTCCATTTTGCTCACTGCTGCTTGTACTGCAGAGATGGCTCTTCCTACCCCTACATAGAACCAGCCTTGCTTCACAGTTTTGTTTCATGATTCCCCCCCCCGCCAGACTTAATGAGCTTTATAAAAGAACTTCTAAACATGCCATTTGTTTAGATCCTTCCAGTAGTATAGAATTTAATCATCAGTTTCATTGTTCTGATCAATGGACTAGAATCCGCATTTGGATTAAAAACATGATGCCTAGTTTCTGAGGCAGGAAATCTAAAATATTCTTACATATGACTTTGCAACCTCTTTCTGAAAAATTTCCAGAGAAACAAATCTGCCTGTTTCCTTCAGCAAACTGCTCAATTGCTCATATACTTTTTGATTAGGAAAAATTTCAAGTTCAACCGTGTTTATTGTATTTGGCCAAAGGCCACCACAATTGAGCCCATAAAAATATACAAGTCAACTATGGAATAAGAAAAGCAAACAACAAAGCTATAATTTTTAAAACATGTAACAGTTCATTAAAACAGATTAGCACCTTCTTTGCGTACTGGTGAAGGAGTCTCAACCATTAAGCGTAGCTTGTGTTAGGCAAAATTTAATTTTTTTTTTCTTTTTGGACTGTTAAAGAAAATTCTGTCTCAATTAACATATTCTATGGAATATTAGAAAAGGACCAATCGCCTCACTTTTTTAAAAAAACCTTCTTTGTAGGTCAAAATATCAAAAATCTTCAGACTTTCGTAATCTACTCTACCTTCCACACTTCCGTCCTACTGCAGTCCCCCACGTTACTCCCCAGGATGCTAACCCTCAGTGGAAAAATTGTGGAGTGGGGCACAGTGGACTGCAGCAAGAAGGTGAAGTAGGGCACCCTGCTCTGTGAAGTCCACAGGTGGTTGGAATGCCCCCATTACTGCCATTTATGTGCTCTCCTTGGAACTCTCCAACTTGCGCACTTCCATTCTAAAGGGCCAAAACCTCAGATTTTGCTTGAGCCAAATCTTAAAAGAATTTATCTAGCCTTTAGAGAATTGTTTTCACTACATCTAATTAAAATGGTAAATATGCATTTTTAACTCAAATTTATTTCATAAGTTACATATGAAAAGGGCAAAAGGTTTTTAAACAATGTTTCAAGATGTAACTGGTATTTGAGCATTCAGTTATTGGTTCTCAGATGTATTATGAAGTACAATCATCTGCTAATGGATTATGCAGCATAAATGCAAAATAATTTATATAGCACCTTGGGAATCCTACTTACAGAGCTCTGAACATTCTTAATGGTTGTCTGTTTAACATTTAAAATTGCACTTTCCTTAAATAACCTGAAATTGTTATATTACCTGAGAGCCAGTTTGGTGTAGTGGTTAAGAGTGCGGACTCTAATCTGGGAGAACTGAGTTTGATTCCCCACTCCTCCACATGCAGCTGCTGGTGTGACCTTGGGTCAATCATAAGTTTTTTCAGAGCTGTTCTCTCACAAGCAGTTCTTGAGAGAGCTCTCTCAGTCCCACCTACCTCACAGGGTGTCTGTTGTGGGGAGGGGGAGGGAAAGGAGTTTGTAAGCCGCTCTGAGACACCTTTGGGTAGTGAAGGGCAGGGTATAAATCCAATCTCTTCTTCTTCCTCTACATACGACATACCATAAGTCTAACAATATAAAAGTCTGCATACCAACACTGGAAGCATTTTGATAAGATCTGTCATGGAACAGTTGTGAGAAAGAACAAAGCATCACAAAAGACCATACTATCTTGAAAAAGAGCAATGTATACAGCGTTTACCAACAAAGCATTCAGTTGAAGGCCAACATTACGGGTATGTTGACTATCTTGGGAAGTAATAACTAGAGGCCATAAGCATGTAAAATTTTTAATAGATATTGAACAGCCATTTTATTAAAAGTTTAATTTCCAAAACAGAGAACTACAATAGATGGGAATAAAGAGATATATTAGATCCTTAACAGAACTAAACATGACCTGCTATGCAGGTAAAGATAGTACTATATTAACCTTTTTGAAAGCCAAGAAAGCAACAAGGTACACTTTTATGTATACCATAATTTAATTTAACTAGACATTGTAGAAGGAATAATCACAGCACCCGTACATGGCATTGAAATTCTGTCACTGAATCTGCTCTGCCTGGGGCCATTGGACTCAAAACAGTTTGTCCTTTTTAACAACATCTGCGAGGGGTATCTCAGCATCAGAGGCATCCACCCCTTCCGACTCCCAGTCCTCCAGAGCCTCTTTGGCCATATACCATAATTTGGGAGGGCTATTCCCTTTCTCTTTCTGAAGAAACCTTTGGCAGTCCTGGTTAAAATGTCCCCTCTCATGGCAAAAGTTTTCATTCCACTTTTGGCTGTGGAAGTCAGTCCAGTTCTCATTCCACTTTTCATTCCACTTTTGGCATGGAAGTTGCTTCAGGTTTGCCATCTTTGTTAGGAACAGAGCTCTGCCTGCCACTACAGGTTGGGAAACTTGGTCCATCACTCATTTCAGGCCCTCTTATCCCCCCCCCCCACAACTGCCGGCTTTCAAGATTTCAGTCCCTTTGGCTCGAGATGGGGCTGTGGTGCTAGTGGGTCTGCAAAAAGGGCCATGTCACTCAAGGTGGCTGGATTGTGAGCCTGTACCAGTGTGGAAATGTCAGAAGGTAGAACCTGAAAGAATTGCTCTCTAATCAGGATGCCTTTCAGCTGGGCATGAGTGAAAGCCTGGGCAGCATCGATCCATGACTCCAGGAGTCTGGTTAGACATGACATAAAGGCTACATAAATCTCTTTGATCTTAGGGCTTGCTTTTTTGGACTGCAGCCTTAATTGAACCATCGCCTAACCAGTCTCTTAAATTGCTGATAGTCTCGAGTCCCAGCTCAACTCACCACGCACATGGCCACGCAGAATCCTCATGTACTCCCACTGCAGCACTCGAAAATCTTTACACGAGGCTTGAGAAAGGGAAAAGTATAGCAGGGGATCTTGACCATATTGGAACACGGGGAACTTTTACTTCTCCCAATCCCTCTCATGCCCATAGAGTAGCAAGTCCATTTGTTGTGTCTGTAAATCCATGAAGGCCATGACTGTGCCTTGCAGGTCTGCAAACTGGTTCCCTCCTGTAGCACCAGCATTCCTCACATTGGACTGCTCCATGGCTTTGTCACCTCCTGCCGGCCTCTGCACTGACCCTTCTTCTCTCTCCTTTTTTAAAAAAATAATTTATTATTCTTCTATCTCCTGGCCACTGTTCCAAAGTGGAGCTCCAAGCTGGCATGAACTGACTTCTGCCTGCCTCTCTCCTGCTAGCTCTGTGCTGGCCTCTGGAATGTCTGAAATCCAACAAATCTTCAGAGTGCACCTCTCGCTCATTGACCTCTAACCCACTCAAGGTGTCAATGAGCTGGCTATCACACACTCTCAGTGCAATTTCCAGATGAAGCTCATCTCTCACACCATGCCACAGATACTTACAGATTGGAGTCTCCGTCTTCCAGGCACTCTCGTGCTGCCTAGCACCAGCCTGTAGGTCTGAAGCTTGACCCAGAGTAACCTCCATCTTGTCAATGTTAAGTGAGGTTCCTGGGAGCTCTGCTGCTGCCATCTTCCCTGACATTTCAGGGAATACTTTAAGTCTGAATCCTTATCTGTTAACTATGAAAAATCAAAGATAATGCTTTTTCTAAGGCCAAATTTCTGTGCACCATGACCACTGTTCCTGCTAAGCTGCACTAGGGTGTGCTGGTGCACCAATGTTTAGGGTTTAGTGCAGTGATTTTTGGCCCAGTGCAGGGACATCTGTTGTGACGGAAGAAGGGGAATGATTTTTGCTGATTCCACTCTCTCTCTCATTTCAGACTTCCAACTTTCCCCTCATGCTGTCCTCGTCCCCCAGGAGCAGGATCTGTCAATGGAGATTTTCTGCAGGATCTATGGCATTTCAAACAATTGGAAAAAAGATCTCAATTCTAAAAATTATACAGGCATAAAACAGTCCACTAAAATTTGGAAAACACCTGAATTCAGATCCCCCCCCCCAAAAAAAGAACTGAAGCAGAAAGAACTTGGATTCCTTGAAATATTGACAAACCTTTAAAAACTGAAAAATGACAGGTTCATGTATTCCTATGGCAAGCAGTCGGGAAGACTGAAAAATTATGAGATGCTTCCTAAGTAGAAAGTTAAATAGAACATGTCACCAGAACCTGTTAACTGTTTCATTAAAGAACTGGTTGCCTGGGCAACGAAAAGAAGAATGAAGTTTGAGATTAACTTGTCAATCAACTAGAGATTATGATTTTGAATATTGATCATATTCAATCTATGACTAGCAAGGATAATCTCACAACTGTATTTTATTGCAGGGCTGTTATCCTGCTCTTTATAATACCAAATAATGTCAGTAGTAGCTGTAGTCAATTTTGTTAATTGATAACTCAAGAGAGAAGACAGGGGTATATGTTAGACTCTGGGATCAAATGGCAAAGCTGGCTCCAGAGGGATGGAAGGGCTGCAAGAGTGAGTGATGATTCGGGGAGGGGGAGGGGGGAATCAGTTGTTTTGCCTTCTCTCTCCATTGCTTCCAATGCCAGTCTGAGAATGCACAACATATAACTGTAACTTATAGCTGTCCCCGTTTGTGTGGGCTTTTTGCTTCCCCCCCCCCCTGCTTGGTTTGCTTATACTGTATAATGTTTTGATTTGGGGAGTTGGACTAAGAAGAGTATGAGTGACATATGTGTATCTTGACAAGTGGCTTGGCAGTTTTTGTACTGGGATCGGACATAAGGATATTGCACATGAATAGGACAAAGCTTGAGTCTAGCAGCACCTTTAAGACCAACAAAGTTTAATTCTGGGTATAAGCTTTCATGTGCATGTTTGGTGTAGTGGTTAAGTGTGTGGACTCTAATCTGGGAGAACCGGGTTTGATTCCCGACTCCTCCACTTGCACCTGGCTGGATGACCTTGGGCAAGCCATAGCTCTGATAAGAGCTGTTCTTGAAAAAGAGCAGTTTCTGTCAAAGGTCTCTATGCCCCACCTACCTCACAAGGTGTCTGTTGCGGGGAGGGGAAGGGAAAGGAGTTTGTAAGCCGCTCTGAGACACCTTTGGGTAGTGAACGGTGGGGTATAAATCCAATTTCTTCTTCTTCCACATTTTGTGTGGAAGCAGTCATAGTCAGACAGGAAAAACAGGCAAGAGTTGTTCTGTGATCCTTCCATCTTAAGATAAAAATGTATGCAAATCCCAGACTCTGATAAAGTTACTAAAGTAAATAGAAGCTGGCAAGTGAAATCCTCTGGACTCAAGGAACTTAAAAAACAGTTGTGTAAGCTATTTTGAATGTTTCTGATCTAAGTCCATTCATAACAAATAGACTTTTCAAACCGATTTGGTTGTCGAAGTTTCAAAACGGTCCACCTCTTGAAATATGGAATGAGAAATAATAATGCTGGCTGACCATGATTATAATTGCCTTCATAAACATGAAGAAATAAGGTCTAGTAATTGCTGTTTCATAAGGATGACAAATTCTTCTGTATTTAGCTGAAAATATTGTATTCATTAGTCACCTGTTTTGTGTAAATTGCTCTAGACACAACACACATAAGGCTATAGCTCAATCAGAAATAGTACTGGGATGCTGTGCACAGTTAATTTAATCTTATGGTCATTTAGTTGTTTTCACAGTTCATATAAATAACATAATAATATTGGAATGCTTAATAGTCTTGCAGTATAAGGAGGGGTAGTGCTGAAGTATATTATCTTTATGTTCAGCAAAACTTGAGCCAGATGGCTTTTGGCTATGTTTCACTTCTGGACTTCTGTTTTATTTTGCTAATTGCTTTGCAATTAGACATATCCACCCAAGAATAAAATCAACAATCCTTAACATCATTGTAGGATTGTACTGGGGTGGGGGGAAAGTACTGCCTAACTACATCAATCCGTGTTGATTCATATTATGACTTTTTATTCTGATTTCTGTTTCTCCCCAGGACTAGCAACAAGTATCATTATCCCCCCCACCCATCCCTTCCTCATATTCATTTAATCCCAGCTATTTAAAAGTTCCAAGTAAAAAAGCCTTCGACTGTTTCAAAAATGTGTCTGCTCAGCTTTTTCCAAGTTTCTATCTTTGTACCAGTCTGCCCCTCTCCCCAAAAATTACAGTTACTTTTTCATTATATAATCCATGGAGGGAAGGCAAAGCAGACGTGGTTAGTACTGATCTCTGGGCAGGAGCCAGAAACTTACGAAAATAATTCCCTCCAGCCCCTTTTTCTGTTGAGGCTATGCAACTCAAGGAAATCCTGCAGACACTTCTCTTTCCTCTGCCATTCAGAGGAAGCATGATGTCATCTCCTATTTCTTGAAGCAGCTTCCACTCAAATACTGTCCTACCCAGGGAGATAAGTGGAAAGGAAGAAGTGGATTCAGAAAACAGGAAGTAGCATCACAGCTTTCGTCTGGAGCAAAGGAAGGGGTGTGTATGTAACTAAGCTAGCAATCTAGAATATCAGGTGCACTTCTTGTTGTTGTTCAGTTGCACAGTCAAGTTCGACTCTTCGTGACCCCATGGACGACATCACACCAGGCCCTCCTGTCTTCCGCCGTCCTCTGGAGTTTGCTCAATTTCATGTTCATTGCATCGGTAACACTATCTAACCATCTCATCCTTTGCCATCCCCTTCTTCTGTTACCTTCAATCATTCCTAGCATCAAGGTCTTCTCCAGTGAGTGCTCCCTTCTCATTTGGTGGCCAAAGTATTTGAGCTTCAGCTTCAGTATCTGGACTTCCAGGGAACAGTCATTGTTGATTTCTTTTAATATTGATTGATTTGATCTCCTTGCAGTTGAAGGGACTCTCAAGAGTCTTCTCTAGCACCATAATTCAAAAGCATCTATTCTTCAGTGCTCGGCCTTCCTTATGGTCCAACTCTCGTAGCCATACATTACTACTGGGGATACCATTGCTTTGACCATACGGACTTTTGTTGGCAGGGTGATGTCTCTACTTTTTATTATGCTGTCTAGGCTTGCCATCGCTTTCCTCCCAAGGAGCAGGCATCTTTTAATTTCATAGCTGCAGTCACCATCTGCAGTGATCTTGGATCCCAGGAATGTGAATTCTGTCACTGCTTCCATGACTTCCCCTTCTATTTGCCAAGGAGTGATGGGGCCGGATGCCATGATATTAGTTTTTTTGATGTTGAGCTTCAAGCCCATTTTTGCACTCTCCTCTTTCATCCTGAGCAAGAGGCTCTTTAGGTCCACTTCATTTTCTGCCATTAGAGTGGTATTGTCTGCATATCTAAGGTTGTTGATGTTTTTCCTGGCAATCTTAATTCCAGTTTATGATTCATCCAGGCCGGCATTTCGCATGATGTACTCTGCATATAAATTAAATAAGCAGGGTGACAATACACATCCTTGCCATACTCCTTTTCTTATTCTAAACCAATCAGTTGTTCCATGTCCGGTTCTGTTGCTTCTTGACCCTTATACAGGTGTCACAGGAGACATGTGAGGTGTTCTGGTACTCCCGTCTCTTTAAGGACTTGCCATAGTTTGTTATGGTCCACACAATCAAAGGCTTTAGCGTAGTCAATGAAGCAGAAGTAGATGATTTTCTGGTACTCCCTTGCTTTCACCATAATCCAGCGAATGTTGGCAATTCGATCTCTCGTTCCTCTGCCTCTTTGAAACCCGGCTTGTACTTCTGGCAGTTCTCTATCCACATACTGCTGAAGTGTGCTTGTAGGATCTTGAGCATGACCTTGCTAGCGTGTGAAATGAGTGCAATTGTGCGATAGCTTGAACATTCCTTGGCATTGCCCTTCTTTGGGAATGGAATGTAAACTAACCTTTTCCAATCCTGTGGCCACTGTTGCATTTTCCAATTTTTTAAAATCTTATCTCAAATAGGATATTCTTCAGCTAGGGAAGGTACAGAAGGAATTACCAAAGTTATCAAGGAACTAGGCAATCTTTCATAGAATAAAATGCTAAATTGAGTGATCATTTTACTTTAGAAAAGAAAGACAACTATGGGGAATATAGTTTTATAGAGAGCTAAAGCGAATTTCCCTCAAAACATTTTCCTCAAAATTCTACTTTGCAAATGTTGATGATGGATGTTCTCCAGGTGTGCAATGCTTACTCAAATTCTTCCCCGACACTGGCTATCTGTAATTGACAACAAGTAATATTTGATTTCAGAATTTGGTGTCTGACAGCTGATATATGGCACTATTCAGTAGTCAATGTGCAATGTGATTTAATATTTGACAATATAAATAGCTGATATGCACTGATACATTACAGTGGTTTTCAAACCTCCTTATTTCAGGGAACAGGGAACTGTGTGCATGGAAAAGGATTCTGGGGCATATTCTAAGTTCATACAGAAAAATGGTGTTTGTAGAAGACAGTGAGCAATCTGTTATGGACAGGGAGTTCCCAAAGTTTTTTTCCAGTTGTTCTTCTCAGTTCAAAACACCAGATAATCAACTATTAAAGTTCTCCAAAGGGTAGTTTGAAAATTGCTGATATTTCATATGTTTCAGCAATTGGTTGTTGCTTTTTTTACAGGGCAATCCTAAGAACACTTTTCTGGGAGTAAACCCCATTGAGTGCACCTGAGTTAGATTCTAAGTAGACCTGTTTAGGTTTGCTCCGTCATTTTTAAAGTTTCAGTCAGTTGGAGCTGCTGAGTTGTCAGATTCTGATTTAGAGTTGTCAGCTGCTGTTTAATGTTAGTCATCTGGTCCAGCAGAGGATGCAAGGACTCTGCCAATATTTTGGAGAACTCAGTGCCCTCTTCCGGTCGAGAGCTCATGTTGCCTGCTGCTTTCACTTTTGCTAGTTTGTCTTTCTCTGTCTTCTTCCCCGCCATCTTTGTGGATTGTTTACTTTTATAAAAACTTGCTAAAGTCTCTGAATTTCGCCTATGCGCCTATCAACGCTCTGGTAAGTCTCTCAAAACAGATTTCAACGCTTTTTCTTCTGATCCCCCCCCTTATAGATTGTTTTTTAGTTCCTGCGTATGGGAGGGCCCCCTCCCCCGCTTGCTTCTCTCGCCGTTCCCGGGGGGAGCTTTCTTTTTATATTTCCGTATTCGCTTTAACCCGACTCACTGTTCATTATTGGTCAGGGAGCGGTGGCGCAGGCAGTTAAACGCCTGCCAGTAAAATCAATAGCGAACAGCCACAATGGCTGTTCGAATCCCCACTGCGGCCGGAGTGAGCTACCGGCCCCAGTCCCAGCTCCCGCCAACCCAGCGGCTCGAAAGTAACTACAAGTAGAGAAATGGGTACCTGCCTTAGAGGCGGGGGGCACCCTTCTCCTGGTTCCGTGCCAGGAGGGTTGATGGCGACGGCAGCAAGAGAGAAAGCGGCGGCGAGGAAGAACAATGGTGGCGTCCGGCAGACCGTGGGAGCGACGACGACATCGGAGTGAGGCGGAGCCGGATGACGCAACTGCAGAGCGACGCGGCTGGAGCCCGACGGGACGAGTAGCCGGAGAAACACCGCAGTCCTGAGCAGTGCGCACCAACGGAGGATCCACCTGAAGCCCGCCGATGGTCGCCGCTTGCCGGAGCACCGAGACTGCGCTTGAGCCGCCAAGAAGGAGAGAAGCCCGCCGTCTGGGTGCTGTTAGGCAACCCCTCACCGCACAAATTGTCGCCCTAGGTAGGATTCGACTACTGACGTAGTCTACTTGTAAACCGCTCTGAGACCCACTAGGGATCATGAGCAGTATAGAAATCACATGTAAGTAAGTAAGTAAGTAAGTAAGTCATACAACCTCGCTTGGAACACGTTTAATTTTTTTTTTGTTTATTTATAAAATTTAAAATTTAAAAAACAGTCAGTAGCTATAAGTCGAAACAGCAGCAAAAAATAAAATCGGGAAGGGGGACACATTCACGATATCTGGGGAGTTTCCTCAATACAAGTAATGAACTTGTGGATGAGCAGGAGCTCCTGAACGCTCCTGCTGGAACACGTTTAAAATGCTCGATCTCCGATGCTTGTCCCGGTCAGCGGCTCTAGATCCATATGGACACTCAGCGGCAGGACCGTCGGGGCGGAGGAGCGCCTCAATTTCCCAGCATCGCGCTGGTGAAGAGGTTGCCCCTCAAAAGCCCCATGGCTAGGAGCCTTTTGCCATGACTCCGGGGGAGTGGCGGCAACCCATCGCACCCCGTCCTATCCGCTGGTGTACAGATCACATCCCCAGGAGGTCCGGGAGATGTGTCTGCCAGCGTGTCGCCATAAACCAGAATGTGGTTTTGAGTCACATCTTTTTCTGTTCAAGTGTGGGTTTCATAAAACAATGGAGCGAATGCTAGATGCAGAATGGGCCAGTGAAATCAATCGTGCGTGCTGGAGCCTAGAGCCCTGCTGGCTCCACAGCCCCCAAACCTTCCCTTGCATGCACATGTAAGAGGGAAAAGTGCATGCTGATGCAGAGTAAAAAATCTGCTACATGCAAAGCATGAGCCACAAGTCAAGCTGGGTGGTTGGAATCTTTGGAGTCTGGAAGGACAGAGGAGCCCTCCCTCAGGGAATATGTGTTAAATGATTAAATTTGCTCACACAGAGTGGGATGGCCTTACAGACAGAAATAGTTTGATTAAGGTGTGTAAAGGTGTGATGTGGGGAGGGTGTCTTTTTAAATTTTATTTTGGCATTTTTACCCTGCCCTCCTTGCAAGCGGGCTCAGGGCGGCTTACAAGGGGCATAAGCCCATACATGTCTTGAGACATATGGTTGCTACACTTTCAGTGGCTTTATTTCAGAGGCAGAAGAGTTGGAGGTTTACAATCTGAGAACAAAAGTAGCAGCTGCGCAGGACAAAAGATGGGTATATTTCAAACTGCTTTTTAGAAAGCCCTAGACTTTGTCTTTAATACTGTCTTTGGAGCTAGCTCAGATCCAGCACTAGCAGCAGAAAATCCCATCCCCAGAGAATGTATTATGGGGCTGGGCTCAAAAGCAGTTGTCTGCTGTTTGAAGGGGGTGGGGAGTAGGAGAACTGGAGTTTATGCAGCCAGCAAGAGAATTTAAAAATGTATAGTAAAGGTCCCGAAAATACGGGACAGAACAGAATAGAGCAGATAGCCTTGATACCTTTTGAGCATATGCACACACATTCTGAAGCAGGTTATACATGTATTCTGCTTTAATATATACACAGTCTTGGTTTTTTTTCTGATAAGACGCTCCTGTTATTGGCCAGTTTTCCTACAATGGATGAATCCCTACTCAGGCTAGTCATGGCAAGGAACAAACAGTTGAATGTTTAAGGAGGAAAAAATCAGACAAAACACTTCTAGATGATGAAAATGCACATATTTTCTCCCAGTTTCCTTTTTTCTTCATTTCTTGCACCAAACTAAGTCAAATAACACAGCAATTTTAGCAAAACAGCTGTCAAAACATGAATTTGTATACATATACATTTTCCTGTGATTTAAAGAACTCTATAATGACTTTGGATGTAATTATGACTACTTGTTTGAGCTGAAAGACTAATCATTCCAGACAGCAAGTACAAAATGGAAATTTTCAGACGAAAAAAACCTCTCCGAATAAAAAGTGCCTTTGTAGTGCTCTGTTCTGTTCTATATTCATGTAACTGTTCTTAAAATCTTTAGGGGTCTATTTCATCAGCTGCACAGCGGCACACAAGCTCTTGTATGAGGGTCAAAAAGCTGAAAAATGACCAGACAACATCATAATATCCTACTGCCATGTGGCACAACTAGGGTTGCCAATCAGGTCGAACTTCCTAGTAAAAAGAGTTTGGAACTTTGAGGGCTAACCAAAATATGTGAAGCACCAAAATGGAAACTCAATAATGTTAAGTAGAGCTGATCTGGGTTCTCGGGGCAGAACATTCTCTGCTTTCCTGATCACTTGCAGAGGCAGACATTTGGTTATCCCAAACGGCGGACAGAATTGCACTGCAGGCAAAGACTGCCTTTGGCATCCCTAGGAAGCTTACAGAGTTAGAGAATGGGAAGGGGAAGGTATATTTTGTATTCATTGGGTTCAGGGTGCAGATCTTTCCATGTCTACCCCTTTCCCTAGCATTGCTAAGGGTTGAGATACACAGAGGAGGGGAGGAAGCTGTTCCTGTTGGCAGCAGAGGATAGGACTTGTAATAATGGGTTTATTTACGGGCAGAAAAGTACCAGCTGGATATTAGGAAAGAATTTTTTACAGTAAAAGTAGTTCAGCAATAGAACCGGCTGCTTAGGGAGGTGTTGAGCTCCCCCTCACTGGCAGTCTTCAAGCAGTGGCTGGATGAACACTTGTCAGGGATGCTTTAGGCTGATCTCACATTGAGCAGGGGGTTGGACTAGAGGGCCCTGTGTGGCCCCTTCGAGCTCTATGACTCTATGATTTTGTTTTTTCATCACTTAATAAATGAATTCACAGCTCTAGAGTTTGGTTCTGTGGCCAGAGACCAAAAGTGAAAACATGACAGAATGAGCCATCAGTAAGAGAAGTACAACAGAGGCAACTGGGCAAAACAGTGTTCTGTTGCTTTGGCATCTCTCTGCAGACCCCTCCCTCAGGAACAAAATTTCAGGAAGACTTGGCAGTGTGCAACACTGGCAACCAGCGTTTCCTCTTCCCTTTCCCACAGGATTCC
>NW_015168666.1:0-38472 GCF_001447785.1 Gekko japonicus | reverse complement strand
ATTCCCACCCATCTTCAGACTTCCATCCTTCCTTCCCCTAGCAGCCAGGAAAAGTCTGGCTGAGTTGCACAGTGCCAGCCACCAGGCCAGGCCCAGGCCCAGTTGTACTCTAGGATACACACAAGGATTGTGTGGATATCTCACTTTGCCCTGTATTCCCCCTGCCCACAGTATTTCCTCTTTGTCACTTCTTGGAAGCCCCATATCCTCCCTATTCCCTTCTCTTCTTTACATACACCAGCCAACTTACCTTTTATCTGTACCCAACTTCAGCTATTATTATTTATATACATTGTTTATACCTTGTCTTTCTCCACAATGGGGATACAAAGTAGACATCATTCTTCTCTCCTCCATTTTATTCACACAACAACCATGTGAGGTAGGTTAGACTGAGAATGTGTAACTGGCCCAAGGTCGCCCATTGAGCTTCTATGGCAGAACAGGTATTCAAAACTGGGATTCCCAGATCCTCGTCCAAAACTTCAACCACACACACACTACTACTACACTGGAGACACAGGCTTGGATCCTGCCTAGATTTCCACGGGTGTAAGAAGGGGGAGTGATTTATGCTAATCCCCTCTCTTGCAGGACACTCCTTCCTAAGGTATTCTATTGATATTCTTCATTTGAGAATTGTAGCAATAGTTCTAATAACATATATTGCTATACAGCGAACTGCTTGTATTCACTGTTCCCTGGTAAGTAGCACACAATCTACAGTAAACTCATCATCCAACCTGGCAACATCTTAAAGACAAATAGAGTTACTCTGGGGAAATTTGTGTTTTGAAAAGCTTGCATGTTTTAAGATATGTCTGGTATATTATATATGGTGCCTACTATCATTCCACTTACATTTTCACCCACAGGAACCATCACACCACCCATCATATGCTTATCTGTATATTTCGACTTTTCCATTAAAATGTCACAAACTAGGCCTTTCAATCCATTGCCCCTTTCTTTGTGTATAAAAACCCTGCTGACAGAGTATTCATGTATCTGATGCATTGGGATCTAGGCCAGACTACAATTAATGTCTTACAGTGCAATCCTAAGCAGAGTTATACTGTTCTAAGACCACTGACTTCAATGGACCTAGGAAGGTATACCTATGTTCAGTATTGCATTGTTGCTCAAGAATCTTGGGGTTTTGTTTGTTTTTTGCTGCACCAGATCAACATGACTCCCACACTTTCCCCACCCATTTATATGATTTATTATGGGGAGGAGGCATACTAAGTTCTGCCAGTGGTGACCCAACTGTAAGGAATTATATTTCCTTGCCCAAGAAGTGTGTTGTGCCATTGACTTGCAAGAATTTGGGCACCATCTTGCTGATATGGGCTTTTACTTCCTTTTCATAAAAATGACTTCTTTCAGAGCAACCCTAAACAAGTCTTCTTAGAATCCCACTGATGAGGTTTTATTCCCAGGAAAGTTTTCTTAGGATTTCACTGTGAGAACGCTCATGTTAGGTAGGAGGGGGCGAGAGATCGTTTTTAGAATGTGTTTTAGTAGATAATGTGTAGTAGTAGATAATGTGTTGTGCACTTGCATGCGGATGCAAGCTGCCTTGAGAAATTTATTCAGTACTCGCCTCCTACCCATGCTTTGTTATGGTATTTAAGTTCCGTAAATCCAGTTGTAATACTGATGATGTGAAGTTTGAAATGCAACATTCATTGTATGAATTCTAACGGAGAAGATTGTAGTGTAAGAAATGAAGTGAGACATATGTACTTTTGTTCCTCTCTACTGAAGGACCTCTCTCTAGGCCACATTGGTGGTTCTGCCCTCAGGTGCTAGGATCACCAGGCTGCCTGTTGAGCTCACTCTGGACCAGGCCACATAGAACTGTCCTTTTGAGAAGCAGTCGTCTACAATGTTCCCTCTAGGCCTCGGATGGGGCCGGAGCGCCCTGAAGCAGTGCTACAGGAGTGAGGTGTCTGGGGGGTGGGCACATGATGAAGCCCCGCCCCCTGCTTCCAGTAGCCCTCTCCTTCCAGCCCACACTTGGTCACAGAAGGAGGAAGAAGCAGGATGGTGAGTAGGCTTTCTCCCTGCCCCATCCCTGGCTTCCTTCCTGTGCCATCCCTGGCTGCCTCCATCCACTCCTTGCAGCCCAGGCAAGGCCTCCCCGCCCTGTCCTCGATCTTCCCTGAGCCGTGCAGAACTGCATGCCCCAATAAGGATCGAGGCCCCCGTCCCTGCCTCGTTCGGTTCGCCGGGAGCATCTCAGACTAGGCCCCCGTCCCTGTCCCTGCCTCATTTGGCCTGCCCGGAGTGGCCCAGACTAGGCCTCCATCCCTGCCTCATTTGGGCCACCTGGAGCGGCCCAGACTAAGCCCCCGTCCCCATCCCTGCTTCATTCGGGCCGCACAGAGTGGCCTGGACTAGGCCCCCATCCCTGTCCCTGCGTTGTTCAGGTCGCGCAGTGATGCTCTGCATTCTTGGTGCTTGGGGGGCAAGAGTGGGAGGGCTTCTAGGGTTCAGGCCCCACCGGTGGACCTCCTGAGGGCACCTGGTATTTTTGGCCGATGTGTGACACAGAGTGTTGGACTGGATGAGCCACTGGCCTGATCGAACATGGCTTCTCTTATGTTCTTAAGTCTGGGGCAGTGATGCTGTGTCTTCTTGGTGCTTGGAGGGCAAGAGTGGGAGGGCTCCTGGAGTTCTGACCCTGCTGGTGGACCTTCTGATGGCCCCTGGGTTTTGTCCAGTGTTCCCTCTAAGTGCAAGTTAGCTAACAGTTTTTTAGCCACCGGCTCATACATTTTTGTCTTAGTTCAGGAAAGATGTCTCCAGAGCAAACTAATTTATGCAGTAGCACAACAAGGAAAGGAATGAAGGAAGCTACTTCTTTTATATTTGTATCAATATGATTGCTATTGATTATAAACATCTGTTCTCTTCTCCCCAGTTGGGACCCCAATAGCTTATTTTTGTTATATCTATTATTGATTTATTTAATTCATTTATACCCCACTTTTCTCTCCAATGGGGGCCCAAAGTGGCTTACATCATTCTCCTTCCCCCCCCCCATTTGATTCTCACAAAAATCCTGTGAGATAGGTTAGGCTGAGAGAGTGTAACAGGCTCAAGGTCACCCAGCAAGCTTCTATGGCCTGAGTGGGGATTTGAACCTGGGTATTCCAGATTTTAAATTCTCCTCCGGCCTGCCCAGTAATCTATTCAGAACTATCAGATCTGCTGTGCTCTTCTAATCTTTCTGTTGTAACATCTAGCCTAGAAATGCTGAACAAAAGTTGATCCTACTTAAACTGTTACACAGATCCTTTGACCATGGTGCTAGAAATAAAGAGGAAATATCAGTCAGCTATTTCATAGCTTCTACATATCTGGGTGCCAAATGATTGATTTGTTGCTACTGACACTGATATCGGGAAAGCAGATCTGCAGTTGTCTTAGGCCAGAGGCTCAGAGCTAGATTTTATTTAAAGGAAGCTTCTGGCTTTTACTGCAAAGAACAGCCCCTTGTCTCTTCCTCTGTCTCTCTCTCTGTGTCTATCTAATGTGCACATTGTATAAAACCCACAGTCAACTATAACAGGGAGGAAGGCTGCCAGTCAAACAGAAAAGGAACACTAAAAGCACCTCAGCCATCAATGCCAAGGAGAATAAAAATATATTGACCTGGTATCCTGGTATCCCCCTTTACCTGACATGGGTGGTTTGCTTGTTTTCCCCCACGTGTGCCATCAGATAGGCTTGCCAGCTCTGAGTTGGGAATACCTTGGAGATTTTTGGAGTGGAGCCTGAGTGGTGGGTGTTGCGTTCTGACACACTTCCGGTAATGTCAGGGGTGTGTAGCCTTCTGACACACTTCCGGTGATGTCAGGGGGTGTGGCCTTCTGACACACTTCCGGTGATGTCAGGGGGTGTGGCATATGCTAATGAGCTATGCTAATGAGCTCCTGCACCTCTTTTTCCACGAAAAGACCCCTGGTTCCCTCTAAGCTGTGAAGTCTTGTGAGCAAACATTCTACTTTGTGAGCTACTGGCATTAAAGTTGTGAGTGAGCGATCTGGCTACTGCATAAATTAGTTTGCTCTGGAGCCATCCATTCTGAGCTAAGACAATGATATGTGAGCCAGAGGCTAAAAAACTGTGAACTAGCTCACACTAACTCAGCTTAGAGGGAACACTGTTAAATCAATTCCTGCCGCCATCAGTAACTGACCTTGGGACTTGATGGTCATAGCAAAGCAGGCCTCGAGGAGGAACTGCAGCCTCTTGAACTTTGCCGCATTCCTAAGTTGCCTCCTCCTTGTAGCGTTGGTGTATCTGGCTCAATGTTTGCCAGGAGCTTTCTTCGGGGCAGTAAGAGGTGAGAGGTGTGAGGGGGAGTTGGTGTGAGGGAGTGGCGATGTGGTGGATATTTCTTCAGTTTCATGAGGGAGGCATGCATCAAAATGGCTCCTAGAAAGGTCCTTTACTATCTCCCCATAAACATTCATACCCTGACCCTGCTCCTACACCTGACAGACACCGGCCTGTCTGGTGTTGGGGGGGATTGTACTTAAAGGCATTGGGGAGGCTGGGCCAGCAGCAGTGCTAAGGCAATTCTGCTAAGCGAACCTCCCCGGCGGCTGTAAGCATCCCACCTCCTCTCCTACACTTGACAGACAACTGCCTGTCCAGTGTAGGAGGGGGAGGAGTATTAGAAGCCACTGTGGAAGCAGGACTAGCAGGATCACTAAGGCGTTACTGCTGGGGCAGGCTCCCTGTCCTGTGTAGGTGGAGGAAGGGGAAAGGAGTATTAGAAGCCACTGTGGAGGTGGGGCTGCAGCTGGTGTAGGAGGTGGGGGGAAGTGTGTTGGAAGCCATCCCACCTCCTCTCCCACACCTGACAGGCAGCTGCCTGTCCGGTGTAGGAGGGGAAGGGGGAGGAGTAATAGAAGCCACTGTGGAGGTGGGGCTACACCTGACAGACAACTGCCTGTTAGGTGTAGGAGGTGGGGGGAGTGTGTTGGAAGCCATCGAAGAGGCTGGGATAGCAGCATTACTGAACCTCACAGGTGCTTGTTGGCCACTCCCGATTTCCTCAACTGTCATTAGCTGTCTGCAGTCCCCTGTAACTGTTGGGGTTTTTTTTACCTCAGAACTCTGAGATCTGCAGCTGACCAATGAGAGAGTGGGGGGTGCAGGGAGAAAGCTGCCTGGCAGCCACATAGGAATCAATGGGGGGAGCACATTTTTTCCCTTTTGACCCACTTAGGGGTCGAATTTCTAAAAATCCCTTCTTAGTGAGCACCTACGCCACGGTGGGAGCACTCTCCCCAAATTTGGTGTCTCTAGGTCCAGTGGTTTGGCCTGGGTGCTGATTTTACGGTGAGGGGACTTTCTTTTATATATATAGAAGATGGCAAGGTAAAAATGTTTAAATGCATCAGCTCTGCTTCCTAATACTACAGACTACCATTTGTGCCACTCCTGCTAAAGTTACAGCTCATAGGAATGTGCTGGTAAAGAATTTTTTGAGAGACAAAAATGACCAGTACCTCCAAAAAACATGATGCGACAGTGGTCACAAGCATGGCCTCTGGACAAGCTTCTATATAACTGCCTGTCTAGCACCTGTCTTCCTCAAATATATTGCTGATATGCTTATCATGTGTGCGGATATGTTCTTATCTTGACTGAATTTTTTACAAAAGATCAAATGGAAGACTAACATAAAAATTCATTACAGTCTTAAGTGCCTATAATGGTAAAAAGAATTCTGATAGCAGCAATTTCTTTAATCAGATAGACAGGGCATAGCCAAATCCAATTTCTGAAATGGAAGCAAAGATACATGAGTGGAAAGATGAAGATTCCCCCTCCTTTAGTAATGAAGACAATTAATCTTGGGACACAATTAGCAAGGTCTATAATAATTTCTCCATTGTCTGTGTCTGCAAAACCAGAAATGTGCTTTATTTCACCCATAAACTCTTGAACTGAATATATGGATTACAGGTGAGGCTTATTTAGCACATTGCTTATTTAGTGGCACAGTTGGAAGATATAGCAGAATTTTCACACATAGAGCAAGGGGGGGATGAATGTGTCATACAGGTAACTTTGGCAGTATATCACCCAGTCAGTAAGAACTGCAGTAATCAGAAGTGTTTCTGCCTGGAAGAAGAGACACAGATGACAAAAAGCATATGATATAAACAAAGAAGCAATGGACTTTTGTTGTTTTTCTTTCCTGGAACAGTATAAAAAATGGTAGAAAACACTGAACAACAAAAATTGTGCTCTGGTTTAAAACATGAATATGGAAGATTTCAGTTACAGAGTGTGATGGATGATTTCTCTAGTGCTCAGGCTGGAATTGGGCTCAGCTAACCAACCTATTTTCCTAAAAGATTGGGAAACTACTTGTTTTTCCCCTAAGCATAGGTCTGACCACTCTGACCTGGATAACCCAGGCTAGTCCGATCTCATCAGATCTTGGAAGCAAAGCAGGGTTGGCCCTGGCTAGTATTTGGATGGGAGATATCCAAGGAATACCAGGGTTTGTGGCGTGAAGCTAAGCAATGGCAAGCCACCTCTGAACTTCTCTTACCTTGAAGAACCTACAGGGTTGCCATAAGAGCATGATGGAGACTGAAACCCTGTCCTCAACCCACAAGTTCTTGAAAGAGTGCTACAGTGAGCAACCAGGGCAAGGGGGAAGTGTTCTGATTCTAATGCCAGGGACACAACTTTCTTCCCAGGTGTTAGGGATAAACAGTGCAAGGGAGACCTGCACCATCCACTTCCTCTACCATTGCAGTAGGCAACAACAGCCTGTTCCTCAATTTTTAATTATATTCCCTCCCCCCCCCCCTAAAATCTGAATGCCAGGGTAGATGAAGCACAACCAATTGTTCAGAGCATAGCAGTTCTGATCTGTTTTTCTTAGAAATATCCTCCCTAGAATAGATTATAATTGAGTACATTAATTCAAAATATGTGTGACAAATAAATACAAGCCATTCTATTCATTAAATGAAGGCAACTTTTAGCTGCAGAGTTAACAGAGAAATATGTCACTTTAAGAAGTGAAACAAATTGGAAACCATATGTCCCTTTAAAATGCAACATATTTGTTTACAAACATTCACAAGAAGTGAAGCACCACACAGAAAATAAACATAACTCCTTGGAAATGACTGAACTTGTTTTGCAGAAGGAGTTCTAATAAAAATGTGCCATTCAGCTCTTAAGAGTAGAAATTTCTTTAAGCCACCATGGAGAAATCTGCCCATGAAAAATAAAGGAACAGGCAACACTAAAACATGGAATCATCTCTGTGAAAAGCATTCATGGATACTTCTAAATAAAATGCACTGCCCAGACATTAATAATCAGGGTCAATTCCTATTAGAAACAAGTATCTTTGTTCCCAACTCATCCCTCACAACTTGTTGAATATAGTGACTGATCTGGGTTCAGCATCAATGGATTTGCCTGTATCCTGCATTGATGGTCAAACGGTGAAAAAACTATAAAAACTAGAGACTTCCAGTCTATGGAACAGCGATGGCGGACGTGCTTCCCAAGACAGGGAAGGGCAGTTCGCACGCCAGCGGCCTGGAGGGGTGCCACCTCAAGTGACACCCCCGAGGAGCCTTTGTGATAGGCTCCAGGCCAGGGGGCTTTTGAGGGGTAGCCTCTTCGATGGCGTAATGCCGAAGAATTGAGGCTCCCCTCCGCCCCGACGGTCCAGTCACTGAGTGGCCTTCGGGCATAAGCTGGACTGACCGGGACAAGCGCCGGAGATCGAGCGGAATGGCGTAAAACTGAGCGTGGTCAGAGAAACTGACTGACAATGAATGTGAGTTCTGAATAAAACGGAAAAGCGATCCCCCCCACGGTTGAAAACAGTGATTGCAATGAGGGACGCCTCTTATGTGAATTAGCGGCTAACGAACACAAAGGGGGAGAAGGGAGGAAATAAATCGAAAGTGTTTTGAGAGACTTATCTGAATCGCGAAGTTGTCTGGCAAGTTTTCTGAGTTGTGTGGAAGCGGTAGAAACTGTAAACAAAACGGGAAAGATGGCGGCCCAGCAGAGAAAGTTTAAAATGAAGCCAGGCAGTCAGAGTCTGAGACCGGAAGAGGGAGCAGATGTCCTCCAACTCCTGGCGCATATGCTCAAGCCGGTGATGCAGCAACTCAATGGTATTAACCAGCAATTGACCGTGATGAATAAAAACTTTGCAGCACAGCAGCTTCAGCTGAATGGAACAGAGAAAAAAGTGGAGCAGGCAAACGAAAAAATTAAAGAGATAGACACCACAAGCAAGAAGTTGAAGAAAAGGTTGGGAGAGGTGGAAACGAAGCAGAATTGCCAAGAGAATCAAGTTTTGCAGCTACAGATGGAAAAAGCTAACGATTCTCAGGTTTCAGGGGGTTCCTGAAATGGATCAGCAAGACTTGAAGAGGGTGCTTGGTGAGATCATCGCTCCAGCAGTAGGTTTAACAGCGGATGAACTGGTAAACAAAATGGAGTCAGTCTATAGGGCATACTCCAATTACATTAAAAAAAACCTACCTGGAGAAATAGTGGTTAGGTTTTTCAGAAGACAAACCAGAGATGCCATTTTAAAAGCAACTTCAGCAACTCCACTGAAAAAGGGAAATGTAACCATCAAAACCTTAAAGGACATTCCATTTGAAATTAAACAAAAGAGGAAAAATTATAAGGACTTAATTTCTTTTCTTCAAACTAGTGGGATATCGTACAGGTGGGTGGTTCCGGAGGGTGTCATCTTTAAGATCAATGATAGAAGAGAGAAGATAGACTCCACTTTTAAAGCTAAAGAATTTTTGAGACGTCAGCTGGGGACAGACGAAGAGTCCAAAGAGGAAGAAACGAAGTCTAGTGACTCTGCTACCTCGGGAACGGATGAGGATTCTGCGGCAGAAAAGGGTGCTGGACCTGCCAGAGTGCTATACGATTTTAGAGACAGAAAGCCGAAGTAAAGGCAGAAGGACTTGGAAAATGGCCTTTTGAAGCGATGAATAAGAAGATGATCAGAGACTTCTCTCATAACAACTAACAAAATAACATATAAATAACGAATTGTTATAAGCAAGAACTCTACAAGTATATTGTGATATTAAAACTAATTGTACTAACATTTTTACTAAGATCTCATCCTCTTGGGGTTTTAGTTTAATGTGGTTTGCTTTCCTTTATCCTTAGTTGTAGTCCCTTCCCTTATATTTCTTTGTAGTTTAAGTAATATTTGCAAAATAAAAAAATATCCCTCCGGGGATTTTTAAAAAATACGACATCACTGCAGAGGGGCAGATTAACAGTTAGAGAGATAAAGGCATAAATATCCTTCATACAATATCACTTCAAAAATCATAAATGTGCATGGCCTGGCCTAAAAATGACACACAAAATGGATGCCAGCCAAAGACAAGCCTGGGATAAATATTTTTGAAGCTGAGTCAGAAGCAGCTAACAACCCTCTCCCCACCCTGAGGAGATGCAGAATTAGGAAAAATGGGTCTCCCAAGTGAGGTTACCTCACCTTGGACTAATCCCATCACATGCCCAGCCTCACTTCCCCCTTGCCCACTGACCCTAATTTAACAACACTTAACACTATCCATAAAACCCGGTAGTTTTCCTGTCCGGTGCTCAAAGGGTCATCAAGACTCATTAGCATCTATAGTTCATCTCAGGTAATCTTATCAAGATTTCCCCAAATCATTTGTTCATCCCTGAAAAACCCATCAGGTCATTTTTTGGGGGGGAAACACATTAGACTGCCCCAGGGAACATTTTTCCTATAACTGTTAGCACTCTGCACCATAGCAGTGTGTGTGTGTTCTCTGCGCCATACCTCACACCCACACTTGTTTGTGGGTATTCTCTCTTTGCTCCATGAAACACTGGTAATTTCACTTGCTGTCTTCCATGGACCTCACTCTCCAAGACTGGTAACTATCGCCTTCCCTGAAATTACTTCTCCCATTTCTCTTTGGTTTTTCTCTTAGCTAGCATATGTGTTTTAAGAGCATTTGTAAGTGTGTTTTGCCCTTTAATTTTTGTTTGCAATAAAACCCAGTTGAAAATCTGAATGGTTTATTAGTTCTCTAGGGAAAAGATTCCCGTATACATAGGTGGAGAATCCCAATTATCCCCTCTCACTTTCTCTCCTTTAAAGCTAATTTCCTCCAATTAAATAGGAGACTGCCTCTTTGGGTAACAGTTGGGGGAGAAGGATGATGCTTAGCACCTTGGCACTGTTCAGTGTGCAGGTTAAGATAAATGAAGCCAGCATCAGTACTGGCCAAGTCTGGAGCCGAGGAGTGGGGATTTGCCTCAAACACTAATATACCACTTCCTGAGAGCAATTCGTATTCATTAATGCTGTTGAAATAAACAAATTAATAAATTAATGGAAAGGAAAAACATAAGAGAAAAAATGCCAGTGACATTGTCTTGCTCAAACTAGCAGGAAACTAACTACTTTAAGCAACACAAACCTGCTGCAAAACCAGCAGGGCAATGCTGAGTTCACTTTTCCTCCTCTATAATATAGTGCTACTTACTGTGTGTCCTGACTAGGAATGGGCACAAACCGAATTACAAACCTAAGTTCGTCATGAACCTGACCCAGTTTGTGGTTCATGAATCTTGGTTTGTGCCATCCCAACTTCATGAGCCCCATGAACGTTCCAGGTGGGTTCATGTGGTTCATGTCAGTAGATAAGCTGGTGCCTGTGGCAGGGCTCGCAAAAACCATTTAAACCATTTAGAGGGATCGCTGAAATAGCTGAAATAGATGCAAGCCATTTCAGCGATCCTTTTCACTCCCCCCTGCTTCCAAGCAAAAGGGATCACTGAAATAGCTTGCATCCATTTCAGCCTAATAGGCTGAAATGGATGCAAGTCATTTCAGCGATCCCTCTCACTCTCCCCCGCTTGGAAGTAGGAGAAGCAAAAGGGATCACTAAAATGGCTTGCAAAAGCCATTTAAAAGGAATGTTCCCTTTAAATGGCCTTTTCAAGCCATTTCAGCATTTCAGCAATCCCTTTTGCTCCCCCCGCTTGGAAGCAGGGGGAGCAAAAGGGATTGCTGAAATGGCTTGCATCTATTTCATCTTAACAGGCTGAAATGGATGCAAGCCATTTCAGCGATCTCTCTCACTCCCGCCACTTGGAAGCAGGGGGAGCAAAAAGGATCACTGAAACAACTTGCAAAAACCATCTAAAGTGAACATTCACTTTAAATGGCTTTTGCAAGTGGTGCCGTGACCAGGTGATGTCCAAGTGGCGACTTCACCTGGAAGTGGTGAACTCACCACTTGGACTTCACTCAGATGCAGCACCTGCTTGCAAAAGCCATTTAAAGCGAATGTTCTCTTTAGATTGCTTTTGCGAGCCATTTCAGTGATCCCTTTCACTCCCCAAGTGGCAGGAGTGAGAGAGATCACTGAAATGGCTTTGATACACTTCAGCCTGTTAAGATGAAATCGATGTTTTTTTCCCCCCCCCGCTTCCAAGCCTTGAGGAGCCACCCTAGCAGAAAGGAGGGAGGGAAGATCCAAGAACTAGTTCGTGAACTGGGGGAAGTTTGTCTCAGTTTGTGGGACCTCACGAGCCATGAACCAGGATGAACCTCTATTTTCCTGGCTCATGCCCATCGCTAGTCTTGACATCCTTACAATGAATATTTCCCTGCCCTTGCTACCAGCAGGCAATGACCAGGAAACACAGCACAATGTTATCAGGAGTCAGGATACAAGGCAAATTGGCTACTTATTAGAGATGGAGAAAGTCAATATGTGCTAGGGTTGCCAGGTCTGGGTTGGAAAATACCTGGAGACTCTGGGGGTGGATCCAGGAGAGGGCAAGGTTTGGAGAGGGAAGGGGCCTCAGTATGGTACAGTGTCATGGAGTCCACCCTTCAAAGCTGTCATTTTCTCCATTCCAAATTCATGTCAGCTGGAGATGAGTTGTAAAAGCGGGAGATCCCCAGGCCCCACCTGGAGGCTGGCAACCCTGACCTGTGCTGCCATTTTCAGTGACATGGCTCTTGGTGTATAGTTCTAGTCTTGCTTTTCTTGACTGCTGAGAATTCCCAGATGTCCTGGTGATTGCTTCTACAGTTATATCTGCCTTGAGCACCCAAATGCAACTGAAGAGAGAAGGAGAGCTGTTAGTCAACTCAGGGTTGAGTCTCAGGGAGACTGGGAAGAGTGAGTGGCTGAAGGAAAAATGGGAACCAAGCAGGTCTGTGAGATCAGTTACTAGTGCGGTGTCTAGTCACTAAGCAGTACTCTGTTAGGCTAGTTTTCAAGGTCTTGATGTTGTTGCATTCTTGGAAGGAGTAGAAATTCATGTCCTCTGCACTGGTAAACCTATTTTCTCCCCCCTCCCCCGGTCATTTAAAATGCTGAACTAATTAAGCTATTAACACATCACACGGAACTGCTAAGTATTAATAAATCCAAATTAATCACTGCTGAGTCTGTTCTGTTTCACACAAGCTAATACTGCGTTTTCAGCAAAGAAATTAGTAAGTAATTATGAATTATATAGTAATAAGCATCAGGAAGTGTTATAATTTTTCAAATGTGTTAGTGTCTATGTTATGGGTGGTTGAATGCCACGCTTCAAGTTTACCAAATAAAGCTATTGCTTAAACATTTACTTCTTCAGTTAAACTTCTTAAGTCCTATTCCAGCGCTACAGCAATATTGTAAAAGGTAAATTAAAAGGCATGCAACAAAAATGTAACAATTTTCTATGCACAATTACTGAGTAAAACTAGCTGAAGCTGACAAGCAAACTTCTTATAATTTCAGTAATTTAAGAATGTGTGAGATGCAATTTATGCCCCCTGTTTCTTTCTAGTCCTACTTTTTCCCAAGTACAAAATGTCCTTTTTTATGAGAGACAGCACAACCTTGGAATTAAATTGCTGAACACTGTGACCTGCAGGATTTTTAACTCTCCTAAAATGATAATTCTGTGTGCACACCACTCATACCTAGTTGGACCAGCAAAGAAAAAATGACACCAAGCTGTTTAAATATTTTACAGTAATCATTATTCCTTATCCTCCAAAGTGCTTTAGACGAGTAAATACTTTCAACTTATTAAGAACAATGACTTCTGAATTTACACAATTTTAAGTTACAAAAGCAATGAAGCACAGCTATCTTTTTTGTCAAATGGCTGACAACATATTTTCAGAGCACTACAGTAAATATACCATCCACCCAAATAAGAGGGTTGTTCAGAAGGGACAAATCGAATTATAGCCAAAGAATTACTACATAACATTCATCTCCTCAATCCAAAATATATTTTGAGAAATTGGTAGCTGCTTCCATGTTGCCTCCAGGGCATCTGAAATGCAAAACAAGTAGGAGGATGATACCTTTCGTAGAGCAGTGTGTCACTGTAACAGTATGAACTTTTGATGTTACAAATGAAGAGTCTCTCTTAGGAATGGATATAATGCTTGTTTAAAATGGGAGCAATAGATTGAACGATTCATGATTTGATCAAAGTGAACAGAAATGGCTGCAGAATTATTTTTAGGAAGAATGTATGTAATGCAAGAGAAAGAAGCATTCTTCTGAAATGTTCACTTATAAGAGCAATATCATTAAACCTACACTGCAAGTGAAGTGATTACCATTAAAAATAATTATTGTAAATAATAACTTGAGCAGGAATTCAGCTATCAAGGCCACAAGTACTGTCAGATTAATCTCAAGGATCCGGGAGCAGAATTTTCATAATTTCTTTCCTTTTATTTTTATTATTTTGCACACACTTTCATTTTTCATTACATACCGGGATAATGTATGCTCCTCTATCCCAGTACTTCACCTGGCAGAATTTGTCTAAGATCTCAGTCTGAGATTTTCCTCAGCCTTGACACTTGAGATCCTTTTAAATGCAGACAATTGAAACTTCGGGGCTTCAGCATGTAAATCATGTGTTTTATCCATGAGTCATGGATGTATTAAGATTAAGTAAGATTTCACTTTTACTTACTGTTTACATGTGAATAACATAACAAGTATTGCTCAGCAGCAGAAGAAAGGAAGAATTTAAATGAAGGCAAATTAGTAAAAGTGTAAGCGATCTCATAAAATGGCCATGCCGTCAGATAATCTTAAGGCCACAATTTACAATACACTTACTCTAGAAAATGGAGCTGCGATGGCTCAAGTGGTTAAGACGCTGAACCACTGTGGAAGGTCAGTAGTTCAGCAGTTCGAGTTGGTGCGGGATGGACGCGGGATAATTGGGCTTTCCAGTGTTTGCTACCACTTTCACCAGGTATCTTTTAAACTCAGGAGTGAAGCGTTACAAGACAGGTTGAGTACGGGTGGGGAACACCTGACTTTGTGAATGGCCCATTTAATCCAGTTGTGGAATGTTTCTGAAATGCGCATATATTGGGAAAAACTGCCAGTCTGAACTCAGCCCTTATTTATCCTTTTTGGTCTTATAAGTTATATTTTGGGCTCCTATAAACTGGAAAAGCCTGGAACCTCAAGAAGAAGATAAAGGTCTTGGAAACATAATTCTCTCCTTGTGGATTTACAATTTATACTTTTTGGGCATATTTTTTGGGATATACAACTTACTTTTTCGCATTTGGTGGAGACTTACAATCTGTACGTTGTGGATCTACTGATTATATACATTTGAATTGGGAACATCTGACATTTAGCATAATAAACTCTCTCCTTCTGGATTTACAACCTATACCTTGTGGATATAAAATCTATATTTTTTGGGGGGATAAATAACTCAAAACGTTGGGACATAAAATCTTGATACCTGGAATATATTCAGTGGAGACCTACAATTTGTGCAGTGTGGAACTACAGATCACAGGCACTTGAACTGAGAACACTTGTCATCTTGCATAAAGGTGTCGGTAAGCCGAGAGGGCATTGAAAAAAAAGATGGGGGGGGGAGTCGCCAGTTGGTTTGTGTTCATGTAACGTTGTACTTACTGTGGAAACTATATGACTGGGTCTGCCTTCTTTGAAGTTTAAAGTGTCACTGTTTAGACCACTTCAGTATTAATAATAATAAGATAAGGGAAAGTGGTGGACGTGTTTGAAATCAGTATTGTGGTTAAATTGTTTGGGAACATTGGGAACATCGGGAACCTCTTGAAGTATTATTGAAAAATCTTTATATGTGTTGGCACTGACAAGGGGGAAAGAGGGAAGGAGGAGGGTATTGTGAATTAATTGTGATTTTAAATGAAAAATGTCTTCTGGTCTAGCTAGATCCTCCCCAAGTGTAATAAAATCAGTAACCCAAAACCCTGTTAAGATGCCAAACCAAGAATTGCAGGCCATGATTAAAGATGCTGTAAATAAAGCAATAGAAAATTCAATTCCACAGGCCATAAGTAATGCACTACCAATGGTGATTGAACCCCTGCAAGCAAACTTGATGTTTTGGCGCTACAAGTGACATTTCAAACTCAGGAATACAAGCAGCAGATTTTGGAAAAAACCCAACAAACTACTACATTAAATCAGACCACTACCCAGTTGCAGGAGAAGTCTGAGGAGACAGACCAAAGATTTCAAATTATGGAAGCTAAACAAGATATTTTAGAGAAATCTATAATTTTAGGCTAGAATTGGACAAAGCTTCTTACATGCTGAGGTTCCAGAACATCCCAGAAGATAAAGCTGAAGATGTAAAAGAAAAAAATAACTAAAATATTGGCAACATACTTGGAAGAAGAGAGTACCCAAGATATCTTGGATGAGATAGACGTGGCCTATAGAATTAATTTAGCATACTCCAGAAGAAATAAAGTACCCAGAGAGATTCATGTGAGATTCCACAAAAAAGTGATGAGAGATGCCATCTTAAAATCTGCAAGCAAAAAGACACTTTACATGCAAGAGACAGAAATCCCAATTCTGATGGAGATTCCATGGAGGGTAAGAGAAAAGAGAAGAAGCTATTCCCAATTTACAAGACTATTAAGAGAGAATGGAATAACATACATATGGCTACTCCCTTTGAAAGTAAAAGATATTTGGGGAGCAAAAAAAGAAAGTAAAAGATACAGAATAAACTCGATATTTAAAATGGAAGACTTCCTAAAAAATAAGGAGAAGTTCTGGGAGCCAAAGAAGCGGAAGAGGAACAAGATGAAGAGGGGGAAAGAAGTGAAAGAGAAGAAAAAGATCAAGGAGATCAACAGGATAAAGGAGCAACAGGTCCCAAAACAGAGAAAATAAAGAAAAGGGGCAAGACAATACCACGCATAATAGTAACAAGACTGCAAGAAAAGAATAAAGCTGGAAACAAAAACAAAAAAGAGGCTAAAGATGGATAGGAAGAAGATAAAAATAATTTCCATCAGTGTCAAATGGATTGAATGCCCCACAGAAAAGAAAACAAATATTCCAACAAATCAAGAAGATGCAAGTAGATGTAGTTTGTTTATAAGAAACCCATATTAGATATTTAGAAGCAAAAAAAAAAGGGAAAATTCTTTGTATCAGCAGACAGACAAAAGAAAAAGAGAGGAGTTGTTACCTATGTAAAAGAACATTTACACCCAGAATTGGTGTTTGAATCAGAAGATGGAAGAGTGGTGATAGTTAAAATATAGAGACAAGCCAAAGCAACTGATTGTTAATATATATGCACCAAAACAACAACAGGAAGAATTTTTAAGGTTTTACAGAAGATTATCGCAAACCAAATTTATGAGGAAATTTGTATTACTGGAGACTACAATGCAGTATTTGACAAAAGTCTGGACAGTAAGAGACAAGCAGGAAAACAGAAAAAGGTAATGAATTATCAAAAGGTAATGAATTATGCCCACTCCAGAACCACTGATTTCAGGAGGGGTGTTGAAAGACCTGAGTCAGATTAAGGTGACGAGAGAGGAGGTCCTAAAACTGATAGACAACTTAAAAACTGAAAAATCACCAGGCCCAGATGGCATACATCCGAGAGTTCTGAAAGAACTCAAATGTGAACTTGTAGATCTCCTGACAAAGATATGTAATCTTGCCTTAAAATCTGCCTCCATTCCTGAGGATTGGAAGGTAGCTAATGTCACTCCCATCTTTAAAAAGGGTTCCAGAGGAGATCCGGGAAATTACAGGCCAGTCAGTCTGACGTCGATACCGGGTAAATTGGTGGAAACCATTATTAAGGAAAGAATTAGTAGGCACATAGATGAACAAAACCTATTGAGGCAGAGTCAGCACGGTTTCTTGAGGCAGACTCAGCATGGTTTCTGTAAGGGAAGATCTTGTCTCACTAACCTGTTAGTGTTCTTTGAGGGGGTGAACAAACATGTGGACAAGGGGGATCCAATAGATATTATTTACCTTGACTTCCAGAAAGCTTTTGATAAAGTTCCTCATCAAAGGCTCCTAAGTAAGCTCAAAAATCATGGGATAGAAGGACAAGTCCTTTTATGGATCAAAAACTGGCTAGTTCATAGAAAACAGAGAGTGAGTGTAGGTGGGCAATTTTCTCAGTGGAGGGTGGTAAGCAGTGGGGTTCCAAATGACATTACAGAAGTCCTTCAACATTTGCAGACCATAATCCTGTACTTTTAACTTTGCAAGATACTCCGAGAAAGAAGAGATGGTCCATGAACTTACGGCTTTTTAAAGAATTCAGATTCTGTAGCCAATTCCGAAAAAGAATTCCAATAATTTTTTAAATCAAATATTCAACCGGATATTTCTATGGATATAGTCTGGGATGCCTTTAAGGCCTATGTGAGAGGTTGGCTTATTAAACAAGATGCATGGACCAGAAGAAAAAGGAAACAAAAATATATACAAATTGAAGCACAAATTAAACATGAAGAAGATAAGATGACATTAGATCCCACAACTGTACAGTCAAGAATTAAAATTAAGAATTTACAACATCAACTTAATTGTTCATTGTTACAAGAGATTGCAAAAAAATAATGTTTGCAAAACAAAAATATTTTGAAAATGCTAATAAACATACTAGATGGCTGGCATATAAATTGCGGAAACAAGCAGATAAGAAACATATAAAAATACTAAAAAATGAAAAAGGTGAAGAAACAAATATTCATAAAGAAATAAAGACTATAGTAGAAGGATTTTATAGTAATCTGTACTAAGAAGGAAGCTCCAACCAAGATCAGATTAGAGACTTTCCACAAAAATATAACAAAAAATAATTTAGAGTAGATCAAAGGAAAATATTAAATGACCGAATTTCCTTTTCAGAACTAATCGAGGCTATCAAAAAACAGAAGAAGAAGAAAACTGCAGGCCCAGATGGTTTACCTGCAGAATTCTACCAGATATTTGAGGACCAAATTGTATTACTGCTGAAGAATACCATTCAAAATATATTTGAACAAAAGAACCTACCAGAGTTGTGGAATCAAGCACTGATTACTTTGATACACAAAGCGGATACAGACGAAAGTGAAATTAAAAATTACCAACCAATTTCACTACTTAATGTAGATTATAAAATTTATGCATAAATTTTGGCAAGTAGACTGAAAAAGCTTTTGTCTAAAACAATTCATCAGGATCAATCAGGTTTCTTGCCAAAGAGACAAATGAGAAACAATGTGAGAACCATCTTGAATGTATTAGAATATTTTGAAGCACACCTTGAAAAACAAATGGCATTATTATTCCTAGATGCAGGAAAGACCTTTGACAACCTTAACTGGTCTTTCATGTTGGAACAACTGGTGGCCTGGAACTGTGGAGAATATTTTTATGCCATGGTGAGAGCAATATACACATCACAAACAGCAAGAATTATAGTAAATGGTGATCTTACGCAAAACATTAAAATTGAAAAGGAACAAGACAAGGATGCCCATTATCCCCACTTCTATTTGTTTTTACACTCGAAACATTAAACAACATGACTAGAGAAGATGGTGAAATCAAGGGGCTCAGACTTAAAGGAGAGGAGTATAAACTACAACCATTTGCTGATGACTTGGTATTTATATTAGAAGAACCCCAAAACTCAATAATTCAACTTCTACAAGTAATAAAAGAATATGGACAGTATGCTGGCTTGAAAATAAACCTTTAAAAATTGATAAAAAAAATTGTACCAAAGAACAAAATATTTCAGGAATGGAAGTACACAAAAAAAATAAGTATTTAGGAATAATAATAACCAACAGATGCAGTTCATTGTACAAAGATAACTATATGAAGCTACTGGCGGAAATTAAAAAGGACCTAGAAAATGGGAAGCACTTGCAACTATCATTTATGGGAAGAATAGCAACAGTTAAGATTAACATCTTACCCAGATTGATCTTCCTATTTCAGACAATTCCAATTATAAAAGATCAAAAATACTTTAAAGAGATAGAAAAGCTGGTAAGACAATTCATCTGAGAAGGTAAAAAAACAAGAATTAAGTAAAAATATTGCAAGATTCCAAAGAGAGAGGAGGATTTGCGCTACTTGATTGGCAATTGTATTATAAAGCGGTAGCACTTACATGGGTAAAGGATTGGATTACATTGGAAGATATGAGAACATTAAAGCTGGAAGGACATGATCTAATGCTGGGCTGGCATGCTTTTGTTTGGTACCAAAAAGGTAAAGATAATTTTTTTTGTATTATAAAGCGGCAGCACTTACATGGGTAAAGGATTGGATTACATTGGAAGATATGAGAACATTAAAGCTGGAAGGACATGATCTAATGCTGGGCTGGCATGCTTTTGTTTGGTACCAAAAAAGTGGTAACCACAAGTACTTTAACCAACATATACTGAGAGCAGAATTAATAAAGGAATGGGAGCAAGTACAGAAAATATATTATAACAAGATACCAAAATGGGTCTCTCAATTAGAAGCTTTTACTAATCCAATGACATTTACAAAGGAACAGTTGTGGAGATATCAAGGCTTGTTAGACAGCCAACAAAAATAAATTCAGCAAGAAAAGCTAAAAGAAAAAAGTATTGACTTGAACTGGTGGGAAAGAGCCCAAATAGACTCTAGATATGTGAAAGATAAAATGATGGGATTCTGTGATGTACCTGTAGAAATAGACAAAATTTTGTGGTGTGTGGAAGGGAAATATATAAAACTATTTTACAAGTTGTTATTAGAGACGAAAATGCAAGATGAGGTGGTAAAAGAAGCAATGGTTAAATGGGCACAAAATAGAGGTCATAACATACAATTAGAACAATGGGAAAAGGTATGGAAAGTTAATATAAAGCTTACCAAAGCTGTATTGTATAAAGAAAATATATATAAAATGTTCTATAGATACCTGAAAACTTAGCTAAATGGCATCCAAGTATGTCAAACGTATGTTGGAAATGTAAACAAAAAACTGGCTCTTTTTACCATATGTGGTGGAGATGTGATGTTGTTAAAAATATTGGATATGGATACATGAGATAGTACAAAAAATACTTGAAACAAATGTACCATTCATACCAAAATTATTTTTATTAAATATTATCCCGCAAAGTTTTAATATACAAGATGTATACATGATTATACAAGTTGTAACCACAGCTAGAATTTTATATGCAAAATATTGGAAGAAAGAAGACACACCTACAAAGGAAGAATTAATTTTCCGGCTTTTAGAGGCAGCAGAAATGGACAAACTAACTTTACAATTGCATGAAAAACAAGAAGGGAATTTTGAAAGAAAATGGGCGAGATTCTATAATTGGATGCAAAAGTATCTTGGAGAACTTGGAGAATCTCAACAAAAACATCACAGACACGGCATAGAAGACTTAGATTGGATAAGTTCATTGTAACCAAAGTTTATGTATGAGTATAGTATCCATTCTGTTACATTTTTCTATTCTGTTTCTTATTTTGTTTTTGTTTTTCTCTCTCTGTAGTACTTTTCTTTGAAACTAATAAAAACATTTATTAAAAAAGAAAAGAAAAGGGGTGCATAAGTCATTCAGGTGCTCACGTCCCCCTCCCAATTCAAATAGCAGGAAAGGTAATTTAGATCAAGAACACAAAACAAGGGGGAAAGGTTAAACACACTCTTTTCCAGTAGTGCTTTCCTAAATCAGAGTCCAGTGGCTTATCTGACATCTAAAATAATCCAGGCAATCCAAGCACAAATTTCCCAGCATCTCATCTAATTTGGTTCTCCTTCTTCACCCCCACAAAGCACTCCAGCTTCCATTAACCTAGAGATGATGTGTCAGGAAATACCATATTCATTCAAGTGAGAGCCCTCTCCTCAAATGCACTTAGATATTCTAGAATTTTCTACACCTTATTTCTTTCAACTCTCTGGATGCGTTTGTAATCTATTGTCTGTCCCTGAGCACTAAGCCACGATTTACAGTAGAGCCACAAAAGAATCATCATAGCCCAGTATTTTATTGAACAAACAAAAAACCTTGGTGTTTTTTGGTAAAAATAAATACATCATATATAGTCCTTTCTTAAGGTTATAATGGAAACACACACACACACACACACATATATTTATATTAAGTTAATTTAATTTAATTTCTAATCTGTGGCTTTCTTGAGTTGACAGGGTTTTGTTTTAACATATTCTACATGGTTTAATCTGCACAGCATTTCACAAGCTGTTATTGATCATGACTGAATAAGATAAATTGATGACATGAAAATGTTTTTGCTTTATAATGCATATGAGCCATTAAGGCTGCTTTCATTTGACAGCATATAATAGTTGTTAAAGGAGATCAATGGCATTTTCATTTACCTGACTACATTATGCAAAAAGTATTTGTAGGTACAACTGTCTAACGCTTATCAAATTAATTTCTACTTCATGTGTTCTTTCTGCTATGCATACAACATAACACATGACAGTGCTTCACGCTAAGCTTTGAAGATTCTCTTCAGGCCTCCTCCATCACTAATTCTGCCGTCTGCCTAAAAAGCATAAAATGTATTCTTATTCTTTTAAACATTTATTTACTTCAGCCACCTTCATGAGGCTCCACTTAGAATATAAATAGTAACAAGATCCCATTATTTTATACATAGCAACAAAAATATTCCAAGACTAAAAGGTGTTATTTTGCCATTTTCATAATTCATTTTACTTTTTAAAAATATACCAAATTCCAGTATTGTGTTTCCTAGGGGAAAACCGATTGTGGTAGTATAATAAAGTTCACAAAAGGCCTACAGATACCCTTCTTTAGATCTGTTGATCACTGGTAAGACTGGGTTCTTTCTGAACAAGCAAGAATAAAGAATAAACAACATAACACAACATAAGTAGAGCTAGAATTAATACTAAAACATGTCTCAGTTCTCTTGTTCATAATTATTGTGAAGCTATGCCCCAGTAGTACAGCTATTCATGTGAGGATAAGGTTTCCCTGGTCCGTTATAGTCCTTCCACACAGGGGCTTGTTGCTTGAAGCCTACACATGCAACAGTGAGAAGGCAAAATTCTGAGATGGTACAATCGGCTGAATCACTTCAGCCTGAAGGTAATGGATAAGGTTTTTGGTTTTTTTAAAAAATGTACCTGTGCATGAGAAACTTCCTGCAAACTCCCCCAGTTTAATAATTCCCTGCATGCGGAAAACTAGCACAATATATCCCAATTGTGCTAGTTTTCCGCATGCAGGAAATTATTAAACTGGGGGAACTCTGAAAATTTAAAAATGTACCTGTACATGAGAAACTTCCTGCAAACTCTGGGATATATTGTGCTAGTTTTCTGCATGCAGGGAATTATTAAACTGGGGGAACTCTGAAAATCTGCAGTGAAATCCTACTACTCCAGTCTAAACTCATTGGTTTTCAATGGGTTTAAAGTAGAGTAACTGCACAAGATTGCGCTGCTAATCCTGCACCTGCAGCCTGGAGTGGTACTGTCCACTGTACCTGCTCAGATCTTTACCATTGCAGTATTATTTTCATTCTGAACACTTTTCATAGCAAATCAAACCATACAACCATATATCTGAGCTACATAATTACAAAATAACAAAAGCCTTGTGGAGTTTGCATTCTGCTGCATGTGTAGACAAAAACTCAGACAAGGAAGGAGACAGGGAAGTTAATGTACTGGAGGTTGCCATTCTAAGGCGGAGGTCGCACACACTAAATAATCCACTTTCAGTGCACTTTCCAACTGGATTTTGCAAGTTCACACAGTAAAATCCAGTTGGAAAGTGCACTACAAGTGGATTGAAAGTGGATTATTTAGTGTGCATGATCGCAGCTACAAGTAGACCTGTTCAGTATTTCTCCCTTAGTCCTCCTCTTCCATCCTACAAACAGATGAACAATAGTATTCAGTTCACCCTGCCAGCAATTTCCCCTTGGCCTGGTAACCCTAGATGAAGGCTTTTAAAGAATTCTGTACAGCCCGTAGTAATTTTGGACCCTTTGCTCCAGGGAGGAACTGCCTCTATTGGGGTGGGATGGGGTAGTTAGTTTCTTGTGCTAAAGAGGGACAGACTCTGAACAGCCCTACATCTTCACTGCTGGCATATGTGTCTGTGTGTCAAACTATTTTCTCTGCTCCCGGAGGCAGACCTAGGGTATGTTGTTTCCAGCAAGGCAATTTTCTCTCCGTTGAAATTTTCCTGTGTGTAATAGTTGAGTGACTGACCATAGAGGAAGAAGCACAGAAAAGTCTCAAGATTATGATCCAATGTTTAAAAAGGTATGGTCTAAGCACAAACAGAGAAATGAAGGGAACCTTGGTAGGCAAATAGAATATTACTACAGTTTTGAGCCAGAACTTTAAAGTATTCTCTGATCATCATGCCTTCCATGTGAGGCAGGCCCAGACTAGTGAATTATTTCCCTAGCATCAAGTAGATTTGTCATTCAACAGTTTTGGAGATGTGTACAGAGACAGGGTTCAGAAACAGTCCACAGGCTGGAGTGGTCCTGTGAGCCATGTGCAGCAGAGGTGTCAGATCAGAGGAAATGACCCTGAGATTGGCCATCAAGTAGAGATAGGTTTTCCAATGTTCTCTCCCAGTAAGGTACTTGCCAGGCTACTTGGCAACCATCTTGGTATCAAATTCTCAGGGTCAAGTTACATGACCTCCCCCAGCTTGTGAAATGGAGTTTCAGTTAGTTAACCCTCCAAAGGTAAAAAAAACAAAAACCAAAACATTACACTACTTTGGCATTGCGGTCAAAGTGAATCCAAATTACAGCAAAAGTAATGGAAACCTGAAGTTCTCTCAATCATGGCATTAGCTACTGTGGAAAAAAAAATCAGGCCTCAAGTTTAACTTCCTTCAGCAATGCAGGGAAAAGAAGAGTAAAATTTGGAATCGGGCTAAAAAATACACCTCATTGAAATAATCAAGACACCACAGAAACGTAAATGGGGTAAAATTGACCCCACCAATTTTTTTAAAGCATAAAACACAGTTGGGAATCTGTGAAACTTTTCTTTTAAAGAAAGGAATCATTTTTAACTGTTACAGTATCGATTCATGTTCCTGGAGTATCTTCTGAAGCTCTTCCAGGGCATGCTGAGTAGCCTCTGGGTCAAATGACTGAGAAGTACCCTGGGCTCCAGTTCTTCCATTGCTGTTCAATGGAGTTTAGAATTTCAAGTCTACACAAAACTTCAGTGAAGTATACTACAGTTGTGCCAAGGTAGAAATATGTAGAGTTGAGAAGGTCACTCAGGGGTTTGGAAAGTCTGAAGGGAAACAATCAGCTCAGTAGACAGGTGGCTAGGAGTCAAATACAGTTCCAGGCTGAATGGTTCCTTCAAGTCTGGAAAATGTATATAGGTTCACTGGATACCTGCAGACATGCCTGGGCTTGTCTTGCAGGGGGATATAATGACCCCATTTCCAAAACTGCAATACACTTCAATTTGAGCTTTTCCACATGGCTATGGATATAATGGAAGCTTTGACAGAGCACAAACTCAGGGCTTTTACCTGCTCCTACTATGTACACAACAATTCAGCTTGCAAACACTGGTTTTCCTGGGGTTCATTTCAACATCCAATTCCAAAAGTGCTGTAAAATCCCAAAGCCAAATGTCTATAGATATAAATTATGACGTAAAATTTTAGTTATCACTGTTTGCTTCACCCTATAAAATTGAAATAATGGGTGTTGGTCCATCTATTTAAACATGGGAACAGTGCTAGAATCATTTGTTTTCAATATTCATTGGGGTCACTAGAACCCCAATTATGATTAGGCTACATGGGAGGTTATTTACCAGGTTATTTACCTCCATGCTATGAAAATCTTCAGCTGCCCATTTCCACACATTAAGCCTCTACTAAAAGTGACAGGGCATTTCTCTCCTGGCCAGTTGGCAACCCTAAACCCCATACTGTCCTTGCAATGGTAGTTCTCCCATGGCTTTCCTGAATGGACACAACTTCTGCCCCTGGAGGACTTCATCGGCTGGGCCTTGCTTTCTTCTGTGGTTTGTTTTGGCAAGATTTGTCAGGCGTTCACTCTCATTTATAACTGATTGACGACTACAGAAGTGTGATTCAAGCTTACCCTGGACTTCCAGCAATTAAAAAAACAAACAAACCAGGATACAAGGAATCATAACAAAGTCAGTTATTACAATGTTTTTTCCCTCCCTCTCCTTAGATTAGTTCTTGCTTGGCCAGGAGTTCTGTTACTGTGTACACCTCACAAGGAAGTCAAATCAGTTCTCTCTTCCAGGTTATGTGAACTGATGTTATTCTGGCTACTCCAGATATTATTTTAATTGCTCACTGCCTAAGCTAGAATAATATGCAAACAATATGAATGTGCTTTATTAACAGGTCTCAAGTAACTATTATTGTCATTCCATTAAATACAGTTTACATGCCACAAAATGTTATACGCTAGACATATAATCCAGAGTGCAACCATGTGAGTGAAAAAGATTACCAGCAGGTACAAGTGAATATCACTGAAACACCAAGAATTTCACAGTCATTCTGGAAATCATAAAAGCATGGCTGTCAAGCAGTGCATTCTGTTAACCTGAACAGCTATATAAACTAGCATAACATTTCAGGGTAATTATTTCAAAGCTGATCAATCAGACAATACACTAAGTGGTTTAAAGAAGAATGACACCTTAGAAAGAATGGCTAACAGGTGCAGGCATGCAATCTTTCTACAGTAATCCTTCATTAAGTAGTCTTCATTTTAAAAGTATTAAATAAAATGCATGCTAGGATTTTGAACTAAATAAAAAATCTACCTTACTAGAATTTTTTCACTGCTCAACAGCAGCACCAAACTGCTGCTTAGCTAGAGCAGTACATACAACTATATAACGACAGGCATGTAGGGGTTTGCAATAACTAATTCCTTAAAACTCAATTGTCTTTGACACTGAATGAATTAAATAAATCCAGTACCTAAATGGCAAGGAATGACAATAAACTTTACCAATTAGAAAAGTTTAGAGCAGGATAAAAGAGGAATCTTTAACTCGTCTGTGGAAAGGGAGGGGGAAATACAACCTATTAATGCATTTAAAAGAGTGTTACAGAACTTTACTACAAATTAATTATTAGAAGATTATAGAACTGCTCCAGTGCTTCTGTACTGCACTGAATAAGCTCTACGTGCAAGGAGTAATAAATGAAGTTGTTAATTCTGCTGCATCCCTGGGGAATAACAGAGGAGAGGGTGCCAAGTGTATTTGAGTTTATGTACAATAGTAAATCCTAATGACATTGTTAATTAACCCTGCCTCCAGCCACTCTTTGCTAGAAGGCTTGGGAGATGTAGGGACTGCTAAGATAACTCACCATTCATATTCTTAAAGATGTTTAAAATGGGGAGAATCTGACGATAATAGGGCACCAGGGCCTCCCCCACCATGTCAGCTGACACAACCAGGTGCTGTAGGACTTTGAGCGTGATACAGATGACCTGTCGGTTTCGAAGGTTCAGCGCATCTTTGATAAAGGAAAAGAGACAAGCAGAAAACAGAATTAATTTCAAGAATGTGTACAGGAGGGGGGGGGAATCCTCTAATGGACAAATTTAATTAAACTGTACTCTGCTGGGGATTGTAAGTGGGCCTTTATTAGCCCAGCTTTGAAGGAACCCAAAGATGGATTGCAGCCTCAATGTTATAAAACACTGCCTTGTCTGACTGTTATTTGTTCCCACAATTTGTGCTGACTCCTCACTAACCCCAAGAAGGCAGCTCATTATTCCTTCATGCTGCCTATGTTATGGGTTCCAAAGAAAAACGAAGGGGAAAAAAACCCAGTACCATTGGGACTAATGGAACTGCAAATGCAACTTACAACGGTTGACAACAGAGACATTCTCGTGCAACAATTAGCCTGTTTGTATCTGCTTGCTTTGCAATCGTTTTATTTCAATTAACAACTCCTACTATTTTGAGAACCAGCACAATGAGGCAAATGTTTACAGAGAAAAACTAGTACACTTCTTTTAAAAGAGAAACAACCTCATGAAGAATAAGGATTCTATCTTGCTTTCATGAGATACGTTTCTATAGTTTCAGCCAAAGGAATTTTGCTGTTGCTTTCAATAATATATTTTGCCTCATAAAAAGAAGCAAAGAATATTGTACTTGCCATTGTTTTTTCCAAAATAAATCATAATTTCAAGAGTCTAATTTGAATGAAGAGTCTAATTTGAATTCTCCAGTTATTGGCCTCCTCCCCCAAAATTATGCAACTTGAGAACGAAGGCCATATACTGTAGGTTTCTGTCTTACATTGTGCCTTCTGTGAACCTTGGCACACATGAAAAGTAATGGAAAATGGGTGTACATGCTACAGTTTGCACACAGCAGAATATTAAACCCACTTGCACTACTGTGCAAGACTCTCTTCTTTTAAAATTGCAAATAAATACTAAAATGTTATCACATTATTCTGCATATCATGGATTTCATACGTTGAAATAGTACCAGAAGAAATGTTGTTGTATACAAATAGTTACCAACAATATGCAGCATATAAAATGATGGTTACAAATATAGGAAAAGAGAGGTAAATATGCACAATTGGTTACAAATACAGGAAAAGAGAGGTAAATATGCACAAAATAACAATTTGTTGGGAGCAGCAGCCTGGTGGCTGCCATTCAGCTGGGTAATGCTCATGACAAAATTCTAAACACCTTGTTAATTGAATGAAAAGTTCACACAAGCCAGATGTGACCCACAGGCCATAATTTGCCCACTCATACTTGCTTATTTATTTACTTATTTAATAAGCAGTGTCCAGAAAGATTCTGTGGTGTTACCTGTTACTTGGCTCAAGTATAAACCAAAATTTTATATACCACTTATTTACTTGAAAACATAAACATTCTTAATTAAAATAAAATGCTGAAGGATGTTTTATGAGAAAATGAGAAAATTTATGAGAAAATTTATGAGAAAACATTTTTAACCAGCATTGACAAAAGGACCTTTTTCGTAACTGTTGAATTGTTTTCACTTTTTTTAAGGAGAAAGAGGAATGTTGCTGGCATTTCATAGGAAGGGACATCATCACACTAGCAATGTCTGGGAGATGCTCTGGTTATCTGGGCAAAAACTCTATGGTAGAAACCATTTTTACCATAGAGTTTTTGTCCAAATACCAGAGTGTCACAGCAACATTGCAGTGTGATGATGTCACTTCCTGTGTGACTCCAGCAATGTGGCTCTTTCTCCTGGTAAGTTCCCCCGCATCCCCTGCTGGTTGCCAGGAGGTACCTGGAAGCCTTATTTTACACTATTTTTTCCTTGTTCTTACTATATTCTCAAGTATGTATGCTGAAACTGAGAACTACTTTTTTTTAAACTGAAAATGAAGTTTTCCATAAATTAACAAAAAGCCGCTGTTAATACGTAAGTGAATTGGAGTATAGAAGTAAGACAGCCTATTCACTATTCACTTATTTTAACTGCAATACTGTTTTGAGAGACCGGTTTTACTTTGACTGTATCTATGTCTGTCTGTCTGTCTGTCTATCTAATGCAGTAATGAAGTAACTGTTGAAAAACAGTTTTAAACAGGTCATAAGAATTTCCATAGAATGTATTTGTCAGACTTATACCTGACCATTCACTCTTGTCTTCTGCTGCATCAGGTATTTGTCTCTTCTTTATACCATTCACTTCAATATATCAGTGTGTGTGTGTTTTCCTAGATGAATGTTATTAAGATATAGAAGCAAAAAAATTATTTCCACCAAACTATTTTGAATTTAATCTTGGATCCGACCTGTTCTACATTTGAACACAGAATAATATCTACTAATACTAAACATTTGCATGAACGCATCAATCTTCAGTCTCAGCACAGCATCCTCTAACTGCCAAAATAACATTTTAATGTGTGATTTTGTGCTGGTGCAGCAAGATTGGATGATAAGTTTATTTTGTTTAGTCTAGTTTCTGTTTTTCTTCTAACTGTTCCTTTTCTTTCATTCTCTTCTGTTTTCTTCTTCAATCTCATTCTCTTTTACCATTTTACTTTGCTAATTTGATGTCTAACTACTTGTTCTATTGTTTCTTCTTCTTTCCTTTCCATACTAGCTTTCCTCAAACTTTTCTTTATTAAAATGTTCTGTTTAGCACAGTATTATTATTGTTATTATTTATTAAATTTATATCCCGGCCTCCCCACCGTGGTGGGCTCCATAAATATTAAAAACAAAATTAAGTTAAAATTACAATATAAAACCATAACTGCTCAGTACATACTATAATAAGAGATGGTGACGTTCTGTCAACATTTGAGTGGTCGCCTACACCCTAATCCAGGCTCCTGCGAGGCTGTTAGCTGTCCAGTTGGTGATGATGTTGATGTTAGGGCCAGGGCCATGATGAGGCAGCACCCTACTTGTAAGCCTGGTGGAAGAGCTCTGTTTTGCAGACCCTGTGGAACTGCAAAATGTCCTGCAGGGCCCTGATGTCATCTGGGAGCTCATTCCACCAGTGAGGGGCTGCTGGAAATGCCTGGGAAAGTACCTCAGTTTAGTAGATGAGGGCTCTTGAGAGCTCAACCCTAGAGATTTAGCCATATACTTCGTCTTCCGCACCTTCTCTAGAACCTTGTCTGTTTGTTCACTGAAGAGGAGCTTCCCTTCGAAGGGCAAATCCTCTATCTGGGCTCTAGTATCTAAAGGAAGAGCCGATAAACGCAGCCAAGAATGTCTATGAAGGACTATGGCAGAAGCGATCACCTTACTTGCAGCATCTGCCGTATGCCTAGCAGCGTTCAGCTCTTGCTTAGCCAACTTGGACCCTTCAGACTGAATTTGCTGGCTTGCTCTTTCTTCTCATCCGGCAAGGAACTGAGAAGGGGAGTCATTTGGTCCCAAAGGAGGACTTGGTATCTTACCATAATGGCTTTGAAATTTGCAATTCTCAAGGTTAACGCCCCTGAAGAGTAAATCTTTCTACCTAAAATATCTAATTTTCTCCCCTCCTTATCCAGGGGGGAGGACCGGGGACCACCAGTTTGTTTTGATGGGATCATCTCTGCTACCATTGAGTTTGGTAGGGGATGGTGATACAGAAAGTAAGCATCCTCCTCCCTGATCTCATACAGGCTCTCCACCTTTCTAGTGGATCCTGTATTAGATACCGGGTGAGCCCACAGATTCTGGGTCATTTCTTTAATGCCCTTGACTAACAGGATAGCACCTCGGCCAGGATCAGATGAGTACAGTATGCCCATTACAGGGTCCTCTTCTAATGGTTTTGGTGAGACATAGTCTATCTTGAGTGCCTTCACAATATGAAGGAGTTGCTCTGAGTAGACCCGCAAGTCCTCAGTGGGTGAAACTGGTGTAGGGTCTCCCACAGCATCCTCAGGGGATGGTAGAGAAGTGCAGTCGGATTCCCTGTCTGAGTCCGCATCCAGAATGTGCTCCAAGTCTGGGGGATCCAGGGGTATTGGAGTTTCTGGGGCCAATGGAGGAGATCTTCGGGGTTCGGACCTCGAATGGGTGTGGAAATGCCAAGAAGACTGGCTCGTGCTACGACGTCGATATTGATGACTGTAGCTCCGGTGATACCAAGGGGTGACAAACGACGGTGCCATCTGGTCCCAGGGAGGTAAACCCCAGGGAGGAGTCTCGGGCCATCTGACACTCAAAGAGCGAGATCTCGAGGACCGAGTAGAACCTGGTAGGCTAATGATCTCAATGTTGTCTGCAGATGGTGAGCGAGGCAGAGAGTGGTGTCAGCATTGAGCATCGTCATCACTCGATGTTGAAGCTCATTGGCACCGAGATGCCAGGCTTCGTCATCTTGTTGACCTCAAGCATCTCGACGCCATACTCTTCAACATCGGAGGTCTCAGATGTTGCTTGGTTGACATCGAAGCGCTTGTCCCCACAGTGGAGTCCTGTGGGGGCAGGGGGGCGGTGTTGTGAACTCTGGTGAACTCGAGCACTCTGTTGTCGTAGAAGCCCCTTCAGCTCGCAATTGTTTTGCCAGAGGCTGAGCCGACTGAGAGCGGCGATGAGAAGACCCTGCCGAGTGCTTCAGCTTATGGGTGTCTTTCTTGCCCTTTGAAGAGGCCTTAACTTTAGACTGAGGAGAGGTCTTGCTGGGCGTGGCTGATAGGTCTTGCTCCCAAAGAGCTGCTTTCAAACGGCGCGCTCTCTCTTGCTAGTTTTGGGGGTTAACAGCTCACAAGCCTGACAGGCAGCCATATTGTGGGTCTCCCCTAGGCAGAGAAGGCACTTGAGGTGGTCATCATTTGTGGCCATCTTTGTGCTACACAACTGGCACTTTTTAAAAAAGGGCCATGGAGAGACTTATATTGCCCAAGTCCAGTACTCACTGTTCTATTAAACTTGTTTTCCGTCTTTTCCTTTGCCAGAAAAAAGGAGCTCCAATAAGAAGAAGCCCCACTGAAGTTGTGCTGAGGTAAAATGTCTCTGAGGTAAATGAATAGCTCTGGAAAACATGTCCTTTCCCTAGGGCAGCAGAAAAAGGACTGAGGGAATAGTGCCTCCCCCTTCCCTTCCCTCCCCTCCCCTCGTCATGTGACCAAATGGGCGGGAAAAAGCTTCACAGCTCTCCTCCACAAGGGGAGAGGGACTGGATACTCTTTAGATTAATAGAAGCTCTTGGAACCTTCTCCCACGGCAGGCCTGCCTACAGGCAGTCCCATGTGGGACTGCACAGGAGACACGCTGATGAACAGGAAAATGCTGCTTCTTATAATACTGGCAGTTTCTGAAGTCATATTTTCTGAGCTACAGGATCAAATTTAGACATGGCAGTTGCCAAATATCCTTTTTGTTTCTGAACATCATTGTTTTAAAATGTGCAATGTGGCAAATATTTTTTTTAAATCTGATTTAAAATGACTGAGTTACAGAAGTTTAAATAATATGACTTGAACTTTCAGGTATATAAAGTTTGCAACCATTTTTTGTGCAAACATAATTTATCTTAAATATATCCTTGTGTTTTAAGTGCTGTTGAAACTTCATAAATATTCCAGGAGTTCTTCTATAACTGGTTTGTTGGAAACCCATTGCATATTAATGTTATGAGTTACAAGATTCTCACTGTAATTAGGTATAACCCATGTCTTTTTTGTTTTAACATTTTATTTCTGTTAAACGGTTTAGAATTAAGGCATAGGGAGCAAAAGGTCACAGAGCATGCGCAGTTGGTAAAATTGCTCACATATTACTAGCAGCAAGACCCCTACCCCCTCAGTCAGTCTAGCCTGCAAGCAGGAGAGAAAAGGCTAGAGCTTAACTGAGGGGAACTGCTAATTTCTTTGCAGGTATGTGATGGGCCCAACAACCAGGAAGGAATTGCATCCCAGAATTTCCCCTTTAGGAGTTGTTATAAAGAAAGGGGTTTTCAAGCTGAGTTGTGATTAAAGATATGGTTAAAACTCTTTCCACCGACTGAGTCAGTTTAGCTGCTGCAGGAGAGAGAAGGCCAGAGCTTAACTGGTGGAAACTGCTAATTTCTTTGCAGGTCCAGATTCCAGAGCAGCAGGAGCAGGGGCAGCACATACCCTTGAAGAGCATATGGGGAAGAACAGCCCTCCATTTCTTTAAGTTAATGTTTGGGACTTTCTCTTTTTCCTTGTGTTAATGCATACTGTTTGCTAAAACTTGCCTTTGTTCTGAGTGCTCTTCCTGAAGAGCACTGAAGATCCTTTCTCTTCAAATGCTGATATGTTCATAGACATTATAATTCAATTTTATCTTTAATTGTAAAGTTAATAGGTTTAAGATAAATATTTGTTAAAACCATTTAACACCTTGAATGTTTTTCCCCTATACTTCTGAAGCAATTTCACATTTTTCAAACCATAAGAGTGCTGTCATTTATTGATTTAACCCCCCCCCCATTAGAAAGGGTTCCATGTGTTGGAAATATGTGTGTTGCAAGGTCTAAAATTCAGTCATTATAGGGTTAATGTGCTTACCTTGTGGGCTATTGTTTAGACTGACCTGGAAGGAAACCCGGCACAGAGCCAATGGAAACAAAGCCCACGAGACTGAAGTCTGTTTGTCCAGTACTCACTGTTCTATTAAACTTGTTTTCCGTCTTTTCCTTTGCCAGAAAAAAGGAGCTCCAATAAGAAGAAGCCCCACTGAAGTTGTGCTGAGGTAAAATGTCTCTGAGGTAAATGAATAGCTCTGGAAAACATGTCCTTTCCCTAGGGCAGCAGAAAAAGGACTGAGGGAATAGTGCCTCCCCCTTCCCTTCCCTCCCCTCCCCTCGTCATGTGACCAAATGGGCGGGAAAAAGCTTCACAGCTCTCCTCCACAAGGGGAGGGGGACTGGATACTCTTTAGATTAATAGAAGCTCTTGGAACCTTCTCCCATGGCAGGCCTGCCTACAGGCAGTCCCATGTGGGACTGCACAGGAGACACGCTGATGAACAGGAAAATGCTGCTTCTTATAATACAGGCAGTTTCTGAAGTCATATTTTCTGAGCTACAGGATCAAATTTAGACATGGCAGTTGCCAAATATCCTTTTTGTTTCTGAACATCATTGTTTTAAAATGTGCAATGTGGCAAATATTTTTTTTAAATCTGATTTAAAATGACTGAGTTACAGAAGTTTAAATAATATGACTTGAACTTTCAGGTATATAAAGTTTGCAACCATTTTTTGTGCAAACATAATTTATCTTAAATATATCCTTGTGTTTTAAGTGCTGTTGAAACTTCATAAATATTCCAGGAGTTCTTCTATAACTGGTTTGTTGGAAACCCATTGCATATTAATGTTATGAGTTACAAGATTCTCACTGTAATTAGGTATAACCCATGTCTTTTTTGTTTTAACATTTTATTTCTGTTAAACGGTTTAGAATTAAGGCATAGGGAGCAAAAGGTCACAGAGCATGGGCAGTTGGTAAAATTGCTCACATATTACTAGCAGCAAGACCCCTACCCCCTCAGTCAGTCTAGCCTGCAAGCAGGAGAGAAAAGGCTAGAGCTTAACTGAGGGGAACTGCTAATTTCTTTGCAGGTATGTGATGGGCCCAACAACCAGGAAGGAATTGCATCCCAGAATTTCCCCTTTAGGAGTTGTTATAAAGAAAGGGGTTTTCAAGCTGAGTTGTGATTAAAGATATGGTTAAAACTCTTTCCACCGACTGAGTCAGTTTAGCTGCTGCAGGAGAGAGAAGGCCAGAGCTTAACTGGTGGAAACTGCTAATTTCTTTGCAGGTCCAGATTCCAGAGCAGCAGGAGCAGGGGCAGCACATACCCTTGAAGAGCATATGGGGAAGAACAGCCCTCCATTTCTTTAAGTTAATGTTTGGGACTTTCTCTTTTTCCTTGTGTTAATGCATACTGTTTGCTAAAACTTGCCTTTGTTCTGAGTGCTCTTCCTGAAGAGCACTGAAGATCCTTTCTCTTCAAATGCTGATATGTTCATAGACATTATAATTCAATTTTATCTTTAATTGTAAAGTTGATAGGTTTAAGATAAATGTTTGTTATGTTGAAAACCATTTAACACCTTGAATGTTTTCCCCCTATACTTCTGAAGCTATTTCACATTTTTCAAACCGTAAGAGTGCTGTCATTTATTGATTTAAACCTCCCCCCATTAGAAAGGGTCCCATGTGCTGGAAATATGTGCGTTGCAAGGTCTAAAATTCAATCATTATAGGGTTAATGTGCTTACCTTGTGGGCTATTGTTTAGACTGACCTGGAAGGAAACCCGGCACAGAGCCAATGGAAACAAAGCCCACGAGACTGAAGTCTGTTTACTCACAATCATTGCTTAATGTACTCAGGTGATTTCCTTCTAGGGGTCAAAAAGAAGAATCTCCACTGCTGTAGACCATGTGGTCAAAGTGTAAAGATGTAGCCTTAAGTGTCTTTGTTGTTTTGTAGATTTCCTGTGTACCCTTCCCTTAGAAATAAAGATTTTTACATAGAAGAAAATGCCTCCTCTCCAGTGAAGCAAAGATCCATTTTGCAACCTCTGAATATTTAAGTATTTTGCCAGTTTTTCCACAACATGTTCATTAAAGTACTGGTAAATTTGTGGCAGTCATCCTCAAAAATACCATCTTTCCTCCCAGGCTCTGAACCAATCCTTATGATTTTGGCTTCATGAAAATCCAAGTGATTGTTAGCCAATGCAGAACTTATGGAACTGCATTCGATGGGAGAGGTGAGCCAGCCTCCACTTAAGAATGGTGAAGAAAAACTTGGGGGTGGGAGCAGGCCCGTAGCCAGGATTTCTTAAATTGGGGGGCCTTTAAATAATTCAGGGGAAACTGAAATTAAAATAAAAGGGGTTTTTTTTAAAAGCCCTGGAAGCCCAGTGCCACAGAGCTGGCCTCTGCTGGTGCTCCAGCTGGGCACCCAAGTGCAGGGAGGAGGCATAGGAAGAAGGAGAGGCAGAAGAGGAGGAGGAAGAGGGGCCCTGGCCCAGCCCCGCTGGCTTCTGAGCCTGGCAAAAGTTCCCGCCAGCTCCACCTTGCCTGCCAGCCTACCCGCCTGATTGCCTTGCACTGCTTACTCTCCTGGGAGCCACGTGCCACTGCCAGCTGTCAGCATACTATCAGGTATGAAGCAAGATGACAGCCTAAGAAAGTAAATGGTGGAGATCATTCTGATCTGGTTGACAGCAGAAGGAGTCATATGATCATGTCACCAGGTTAAAGATTGCATCTCAGTTGCATCAGCTAAAATGATGTCACCATGAGTCAGCACTGATCACTGATTGGTGCTGAACATGTATATAAGTGTGTAAAGTACTTGTAGAGGTGTTCACTCTGTGAATGCCTTGCTGCGGAGCACTCTGCCGGATTGTACAGCGATTTGGAGTTGGAGAGTGCTATATGAACTGTGTATATATCTGTGTAAATAAATCCACTGTGAATAGTCAGCACTAGCAACCTGGTACGTGTGGTTACTAGACGCTTCATACGCTAACCCCAGCCCCTCCCCCGATGTGCCCTGGAAGCCAGGCACCATGGAGCTGGTCTCCGCTGGTGCTCTGTCTAGGCACCCAGGCACCGGAGGAGGCAGAAAAGGGGGAGGAAGAGGTGCCCTGGCTTGGTACCGTCAGCTTCCATGCCCGCCAAAAGATCCCACTGGCCTCACCTTGCATTCTGGCTTGCCTGCCTGTTGCCTCATGCCACTTACTCTCCTGGGAGCCCCGTGCTGCTGCTGCCACCAGCTGGGGACCCCAAACCCCTCCCCCCGACATGCCCTGGAAGCCGGGTGCTGGGGAGCAGGCCTCCCCCAGTGCTCTGCCTGGGCACCCGGGCACAGGAGGAGGAGGCAGAAGAGGAGGAGGAAGAGGCACCCCGGCCCCACCCTGCCGGCCTCTGAGCGCCACCAAAGGTTCCTGTGGGCCCCACCTCACCTGCCTGTCTGCCCACCTCACAACGCTTTCTCACCTGGGAGCCCTGTGCTACCGCCAGCTCAGGAACCCCAGCTTACCCTCCCCCCCAACGGCCAGCCTAGGATGGAGCCGGCAGGGCTGCTGGCAGGCAGGAAAGGGGCAGCGGCAGCATGGGGAGTCCTCAGGACAGCCCAGAGAGTCGGGGGGGCTGGGCTAGATAGGAAGTCGTGGGGCCTTGGAAGGAAGTTAGGGGGTCAGGACCTGGGAGGCCCCACAGTAGCTATGCGCCTGGGTGGGAGGGATTTTGCGGCTCTCGAACGGAATGTCAGCATCCTGTTAAGGACCCGTCATTCCCAACTTGTGCGTATAGGTACTGTGGAAAGGTGCTCTGTGTGGGAAAAGACTAGCCTTGAACCTGCTGAAGTAACCTCTTTAGAGAAAGGGGAATAAAATATCCCCTCAGAGTTTATTTTCTTTACTTGAGGCTCAGCTACAAAGTACTTAGTTCCATTGAGAAAAAGTTTATATACTTTGGGGGAAGAGGAATTGAGAGCCTATTGATGTCATCCACACAAAGCATTTACCCTATTAAATATTTTATTTTCTGTTAAATAAACCTTTGCTGTGTTTTCACTGTGTAGTCAAGTATCTAGGAAAAAGTTATTTCTATTTACCTCACAAGTAATTACAGCTTTAGTCTAGCAGGTTTATGAATAATATACCTTTAGAGAGCAGATAGCTTACATGCTAACAATACTTTATTCAAAGCTTGTGTCCCTCTTTTTATTTGATTGTGGGTAGTTGGGGTTTAAAGAATATATAGCAGAAGAAGTAAAGAACTGGACATTCTCTATGGAATGTGATCCTGAAAGAAAGAAAAAAACAGTCACCATCATCTCAGAAGAAGCCTGAACCAGCTGTAATGAAGATCAGGGAGGCAACTAGTGCTTCTAGAAAGCAGCTCTTTATGTGCATGCTCTGTAGGATATTATTCTGAGGGGGGTTTAGCTTTCCAACTGTCATTTGCCAAATTATAACTTATGAAAAAAATTCCAAAGTCCACTAGACAGTTACGTGCCTTCCACTGCCACTGCTGTGGCCACCCACCTTCCAGGACCTGGACTAACTTTGGCTGCTTGTAGAACAGACAGAGGGGTGAGGTAAGACAGCAAGAACTAGCATCTATGGCCTTTATTGTGAGAACTTAGGGAACAATCCTAAGCAGCTCTACTCAGAAGTAAGTTTCATGTTATGCAATGGGGCTTACTCATATGAAAGTGCTTTTAGGATTATTGCCAGAGTGACCCAACCTGCAGGAAGATGATAGGTCATCACAAGGAGACTATACACATCCACCTGCCTCAAGCCTGTTGCCCATGTAAGCAGTAAATACATGATACGGTACCATATTTTATGCTTGCTTACAAATCAGGGTTCATGCAACTACACTTTACAGTTCCATCCTAAACAGAGTTACACGCTATCCAATGAGCTTACAGGGATATAACTCTGCTTAGGGTTGCAGTGCATGTCTCAGTTCCAGGTGAAGTTTGGGAGGAATATTCAGAAAGATATTCAACAGATTTCCAGAGAGTTGTTCTGTACACACACAAATAATTTTTGAAGGATAAAAAGCAACCAACAGAATGCTACAA
>NW_015168665.1:1003052-1037025 GCF_001447785.1 Gekko japonicus | reverse complement strand
GCGTCTCTTATGTTCTTATGTTCTAATAAGGAATTTAGACATAAGAAAAAGAGAGCTTTTATTTATAAACATAGAGTAAGATAAAATAGTAATCATTCTTAAATTTGTCCCAGAGAAAATCGGAAGCCTCCTTTTCTTTTGTATAGTTTCTCTCTCTTCTTCTTTGTTCTGTTATTTCTCTGTTATTTGTTATTCTTTCTTTAATAAAAACTTTAATGAAATGGCCAATCCCCTCAAACCCTGAAAATATTTGGGATTTTAAAGGATCGCTAGATAGTTGAAGTTAAAGGGCATTTAAAGGGATTGCAGGCTCTTTAAAATACTTCTGGGTAAACTCACCACTTGGAGAAGGTGTGTAAAGGGACTGTGAGCCCTTTAAAGACCTTTGGAATTCACTTACATCTTGGAGAAAGCATTTAAAAGGACTGCAAGCCCTTTAAACACCCTTTTCCCCTCCATTGAAACCAATGGAGGATGGGGGCCCCTTTTTTGGGCCCATATAATTGGACAACCTAGTCCAATCTTTTTGTAACTTGGGGGGTTATTTGAGGAGAGGCACCAGCAGCTATGCTGGAAACTTGGTGCCTCTTCCTCAAAAAACAGCTCCCCAGAGCCACAGATACCTTTGGATCAATTCCCTTTGATCAATATTTCGGAAATCCTGAATCCAAATACCATACCGGTATTGGTAATATTGGAAAATACCAATATTTTTTCTGGTTCAACATACCCATGCCCGAAAAAAATACAATTTTTCTGTGCACTCCTAGTCATTTCCCTTCTAACTACTATCCAGGGCTGACCCTGTTTAGCTTTGGAGATTTGATGACATTGGGCTAGACTGGGCTATCCAGGTCATGGCTAGTTCCATCCTTAGAGAGGTCATTCTCACTCATCCTCAGTCATACTTTCCCCCTTTTCAATATGGGAATAAGAACACTAACCTAACTTAAAGGATTTGTAATGTTTGATATCTATGAGGCACCCAACAGTGCCATATAAATTGCTCAGAATTATTAGACACCAGTTGAAATTGTTACATTCCCAGACCCTTCAGAATGGAGTTGCAACATGCTGGAATCAATTCACAGATCAATTGGATAACAAACACTTGATTTTTGTAATGAACAAAGAGAACCTAAAACTACAGAAGTATTTTGAAAAACCTTTTTTTTTAAAAAAGACTAGCAGCAGAAGGATGTGGCAATATTTACATTTTATTGAGAGCCTGCAGCTGGAGCTTTGATAGCAGCGGAGCTTCCGCACTTGGTTCTTTGTGCGCTTACCCCTGCGTTGTTAAAAACAAAGCTCATTTTGAGAATGCAACTTCAGATGTTGTTGCTTTCTTTGTAGCAATTGCTGCTTCTAAATAAAGTCTTGTGGGTGACAGCAGTGGTACCCATGAGTCTTAAATACTTTGTCACTGTAATGCATCAAATTTGCACCATGAAGGAACATTAGATAGAGAGATGTAGCTGTATAGTTAAGATATAGGATCTGTGTGTATATCTTTTATCACACACATAGTTTTGTTGTTGTTGTTCAGTCGCACAGTCGAGTCCGACTCTTTGCGACCCCATGGACCAGATCACGCCAGGCCCTCCTGTCTTCCGCCGTCCTCTGAAGTTGGCTCAATTTCATGTTCGTTGCGTCGATGACACTAACCATCTCATCCTTTGCCGTCCCCGTCTTCTTTGACCTTCAATCTTTCCCAGCATCAGGGTCTTCTCCAGTGAGTGCTCCCTTCTCATTTGGTGGCCAAAGTATTTGAGCTTCAGTTTCATTATCTGGCCTTCCAGGGAACAGTCAGGGTTGATTTCTTTTAGGATTGACTGATTTGTTCTTCTTGCAGTCCAAGGGACTCTCAAGAGTCTTCTCCAGCACCATAGTTCAAAAGTCTATTCTTCGGTGCTCGGCCTTCCTTATAGTCCAACTCTCGCAGCCATACATGACTACTGGGAATACCATTGCTTTGACCATGCGGACTTTTGTTGGCAGGGTGATGTCTCTACTTTTTATCATGCTGTTTAGGTTCGCCATCACTTTCCTCCCAAGGAGCAGGCATCTTTTAATTTCATGGCTGCTGTCACAGTCTGCGGTGATCTGGGATCCCAGGAACGTGAAGTCTGTCACTACTTCCACGACTTCCCCTTCTATTTGCCAAGGAGTGATGGGGCTGGATGCCATGATCTTAGTTTTTTTGATGTTGAGCTTCAAGCCCACTTTGGCGCTCTCCTCTTTTACCCTGAGCAAGAGGCTCTTAAGGTCCTCTTCACTTTCTGCCATTAGAGTGGTATCGTCTGCATATCTGATCATCCTTGTTGTACTCCTTTTCCTATGCTGAACCAATCAGTTGTTCCATATCCGGTTCTAACTGTTGCTTCTTGGCCCTTATACAGGTTTCTCAAGAGACATGTGAGGTGGTCTGGTACTCCCATCTCTTTAAGGACCTGCCATAGTTTGTTGTGATCCACACAGTCAAAGGCTTTAGCATAGTCAATGAAGCAGAAGTAGATATTTTTCTGGTACTCTCTTGCTTTTTCCATAATCCAGCGAATGTTGGCAATTTGATCTCTAGTTCCTCTACCTCTTCGAAACCCAGCTTGTACTTCTGGTAGTTCTCTATCCACGTACTGTTGAAGCCTAGCTTGTAGGATCTTGAGCATGACCTTGCTAGTGTGTGATATGAGTGCAATTGTGTGATAGTTTGAACATTCCTTGGCATTGCCCTTCTTTGGGATTGGAATGTATACTGACCTGTTCCAATCCTGTGGCCACTGTTGCGTTTTCCAAATTTGCTGGCAAATTGAGTGCAGCATGCATACTATATATATATTAATAACATAATGTGTGTTTCGTGTGTGTGTGTATATATATATATACATATATATACATACATACATACACAGACACACACACACATACACACATTTTGCTATTAATTTAAGAAGGCTGATTTAGCTCCCAGCTAAGCTGCTCAGAAGAATTACACACTTAAGCATTTCTATCTCTGATGTGTAGTGCCTGGCAGACACTGAACATGCTGAGACAAACAAGAGAGTCCCCAGAGTGCTCATCTACTACGGGACTTATTTCATACTGCATCAATAATGTAAATTGAGATGTGATGATAGCTCCCTATTTCTGTAAGGTATGATTACACTGGTGCGGGCAACGTGCACTTAGATGCCGTGGAAGCACCGAAGCCGGCTTTCTCAGCTGCCGTTGGCGAGGCAGGCAATATTTTATTTTTATTTAAAGAAGCAAAAAAATGGACTTAACGTCCTCCTCATTAACAACAACAATAGCACAGTTAAGAGCCACAAATGCATAAGTCAGGGAGACGTTTATCTCTTTTGCTTTTTAAGGACTGCAAGGTAGATCTAGTCAACTGTTTCACTGGGAGAAAAGAGCATTAGGCTATAGAAGATAAAAGAAGAAATACTGATACCCTAGCCTGGGAAAGAGAAGGCTTAGAGGGGACATGATTGCCGTGTTTAAGTATTTGAAGGGCTGTCATGTAGAAGATGGAGCAGATCTATTCTCTCTTGCTCCGGATTGCAAGACTAGATCTAATGGGTGGAAATTACAAGGGAGTCGTTACCGGCCAGATATCAGGAGAAACCTCCTAACTGTAAGAGTGGTTGAGCAGTGGAACAGTCTGCCTCGGGAGGTGGTGGATGCTCCTTCACTGGACATTTTCAAGCAGAGGCTGGACGACCATCTTTCGGGTATGTTGTAGGTATGTAGGGCTATCTTTCACTATACTCCTGGAGAGTGCAGGGGGTTGGACTAGATAACCTGCAAGGTCCCTTCCAACTCTAACATTCTATGATTCTACTTGTGCTAATGTTCATGGGTCTGAATAGTGGGTAATCTTTAGGAATGGCCTACACAAGCTGTGTCCCACAACTTATATGCAGTTTGTGCTTGACAATGCCCTACTTTTGCAGTCTCAAGCATCAACAAAAACAGAAGCTGATGAGAGAAAAGTAGAGAGCAGGTTTCTTATATCCTGCTTTTGTCTACTTTCAGGAGTCTTAAAGTGGCTTACAATCACCTTCCCTTCCCCTCCCTACAACAATCGCCTTGTGAGCTAGGTGAGGCTGAGGGAGTTCTGAGAGAATTGTGACTGGCCCAAGGTCACCCAGCAGGCTTCATGTGGAGGAGGGGGGAATCAAACCCGGTTCTCCAGATTAGAGTCTGTTGCTCTTAGCCTCTACACCACTTTGATTGATCAAGCTTTTGCACATCTAGCAGGTTGGAGATGGGGCTGTAAGTCGGGGTCAGAGCCTCAGCTTTGCATGCAGAAGATCCCAGGTTCTAGTTATCAAGTGATGTGAAAGGCCTCCTGATACCATGGAGAGTGGCTGCCAGTCAAAGTAGGCAAGACTGACTTTGATTGGCCAGTGGTTTGATTCAGTAGAAGGCAGCTTCCTGTGTATATGTGTTTGGGCTAGGGCTGCCAACTGGCATTGGCACCCTGGTGGGAGAATTGGGGGGGGCGGGGCAGGGACAAGCAATTCAGCATTGCACGGATGTGTGTCATCACTTCCAGTGAAAAACCATAAATGATGTTGTTGTGTTGGGGTGATACTTTGGGATTAATGTAAAACTCTGTGGTTAAAACACAGAGTTTCGGATGGATCCTAGGACATCGCCCCAACATGATGATGTCACTTTCCATTTCACACTGCAAGTGGCATTGTACATTAGCATAATGCTGAATTGCCCCCCTGTACTCACCCCCCACTGCCTTGTCAAACAGTGACAGAGAACAGGGGCCAAGGCCAGGAGGTCCCCCGCCATAGCAGAAGACTTGCCTAGTCTAGTTCGGGCTCCATTTGACTTGGTGGATCACCAGTTCCACAGGCTTCACTTCGATGGCCTGGGCTGAATGAAAGCTGATATGACGAAGTGTCACTGAAAATGACAGGGCAACGAAAAGCCAAAGCTAGTGCTATCCAAAAAATAGATTTTAGAAGAAGAAAAAGAAAACAACACCCTGCTTTGGACACCTGTCTTTTCCTCTTTAGTCATGGCAACCAGCAGCTTATAGCAAAGGAATAATCTAATAGGTGGAGCTGCAGGTTTTTATTTATTTTATTTTTTTGTATTTTTCATATGTGTTAGTGTGTGTGCGCCTGGAAGTCATGGTGACCTCTGGTGACTGACCCCTACTGGGGGCCTGGAGGATATTCAGAGAGGTGGCTGAATAAAGCCCGCCCCTGCCTCCTACCTCTGGTATTTCAAGGAGGTCTCCCATCCAAGTACTTGTCAGAGCTGACCCTGCTTAGCTTCCAAGATTTGATGAGATCAGGCTTGCCTGGGCTATCCAAGCCAGGGCAAGCTGCAGTTTTGACCACTGCCTCAGTCTATGTTTTAAAGTTTTGCCATAGCAAAGAAAACCAAAGTTTCAGCTCATGGTGAACCAGCAGTCCTAACAAGATGGTGATTATCATGACCCACAGTGTGTTGCAATGGTTAGTTTGCCAGGTTAGGATATGGAGGGCCTGGTTTCATATCCCTGCTCTGCCATGAAGCTCGCAGGGTTCCCTTGGGCCACTTACTCCCTTTCAGCAGAACAGAGTAGCAGTGAGGATAAAATGGGCAAAGGGAAGTCATGTTGTTACCCGGAGCTCCTTGGAGGAAGAGTGGGATCAAAACACTGTCTCTGAGAAAAAGGAAAAAATGGGTATTGCTGTGCACAAGATGGTTGTGAGTGTCAGCTCTGTGGCTCTACTCTCCCAATCACTTTCTTGCGACAATATCTCACCGAGACTTTCTCCCAAGCAGTTCAAAGATTGCAACAGAAGTGTTCCCATTCATTTTGATGGTGTTTGCATTGGTCTGCAGTGGCATGGTATTACAGTCTTGTTGGATAAGGAAAGGGCTCCTATGTGTGTAAAATTCCATGAAGTTGCAACCAATTTATGGTGACCCCAGATGGTTTTCAAGGCTAGTGAAAAGCAAAGGTCGTTTGCCATTGCCTTCCTCTGCAGTCTTCCTTGGTGGTCCCCCATCCGAGTACCAACCCTGCTTAGCTTCTGAGATCTGTTGAGATTGGGCTATAGTATACCATTCCACATCCCAAAGGACTCCTGTACTACTGTGTAGTTAGGGAATAGTTTCCCATAATTCTGCCTTGGATTGTAGCCTGTCAGCACTAACACTCACTGAGAAAACTGATCACAAGATCCATCCTAATGGTCTTTGCACTGGCTCTATGGGATAAATGTGCCTCCTGGTCCTGGCACAAAGATCCAACGTGTCTCCTGCCGAGACTCTGGAACCCTTCTCCAAGGCTTTATACTAATATTCCAGTGGTTTCCCTACTCCTTTGAGAACACTGACAGGAGCAAAGCAGAGTCCTTCTGCTCCACTTGAATGACATCCTTTCTGACCTGTGTTGTGACCTGCCATAATACCCAGAAGTAATTGAAAGGCATGGAATCCCTCAAGAGAGTGACAGAGTCAGCTAATCAGCTCCACTTGTACTTCAGGTTTAGTGATGGAATTCACTGCTCATGCTACTGCTCCGGATACCATTCAGCAGACAAATAACTGAATTCTCAGTGGAGTACCTTGGAGATGACGTTAGGGGGGATATTGCGAATGTCCTAGGAATAGTTCCAGATGAAGCACATGGAGAAGCAGACCTTTCTTGCCTCAAGGAACAAGGAGTCAACAATCTGTGGCATGCGGTTTGCTCTGGAATGAAGAGTCACCTAAGGAGCTAATTTCTTCCCCCACACCAGTCAATTGCATAAAACGGTGTTAAGTTAGCCTACATCTGCCAATCTCTGTTGCTAATGAACTATGATTAGAACAAAATCTAAAAGACATAAATCAAAATCACCCAAATCTCTTTTTTTCTGTCAAGACACATAAATGTTTCCTATCTTCCATCAAATTATTTTAATTACAGCTGCTGAGCATCACCATTATTTTTAGACAAGCTGCCTGTGCTGCTGTTATGCAATGTAGGCTATGTGCTCTTCATTTGCTCATACTGTTACCTGATGTTATGTTCTAAAAGGCACCTCTTAGGACAGGTGATCGACATCATTGCCCCTGCCTCAGTCATTTGGGTGGGCAAAAGTGATATCATCTATCTTAACTAGTCATCACATATCCATCCTGCCCTTCTTCCAAGCAGCTAATGGATGCATACGTAGTTTTATCTCCATGCATTTTCACTACATGGTCTCCAGTAAGTGTGCAACATGTAAAAGCAGTGGGGTATAATGGTTAGAATTCTCAGCGTTGAAGGCAGCATGGTATAGCCTGATCTTGTCAGATATCCACAGGGTCAGTACTTGGATGGCAAACCAGCAAGGAAGACTCTGCAGAGGAAGGCAATACCAAACCACCTCTACTTTCCACTTGCCTTGAAAGCTCCTTGCTCAGGTTGCTATAAGTTGGCTGTTGTGACTTGATGGCACTTATGTACATATGTGCTTCATAGGTGGCTACTTGTTATGAAGAAGAGTTGCTTTTTGCACCCTGCTTTTCTCTACCCTAGGGAGTCTCAAAGTGGCCTACAACTGCCTTCCCTTCCTCTGCTCACAACAAGCATCTTGTGAGTTAAGTGAGGATAAGAGAGGGAACTGTGACTGGCCCAAGCAGACTTCATGGGGAGGAGTGGGGAATCAAACCCAGTTCTCAGATTGGAATCCACTGCTCTTAACCACTGCAGCACACTGGCTCTTAAGTGATGTAATGAGCAGCTAGGATCTTATTTAGGACTCCAATATTAAAGTGTCATCTTTTCACAAGATGATAACTTGAGAGAGTGGATTCAGTACTTACAGGTGCTAGAGACTCCTGTTGTTGTTGTTCAGTCGCACAGTCGAGTCCGACTCCTGTAGTTGCCATCTACTGTTTCATTGGATCAAGCACTGCCTTTCTGCCCCTTTTCCCATCACCCCAAATTAGAAGCTCAATAGTACTGGCCCCTTCCATGTTATTTGGAGACCAAAGCAAAGTAAAGGTGTTTTGAAAATGGAAAACCATGTAATCTGATAATACCTTTCATACACTGGTCTTCTGATCTTGGAGTGTCTTTATTCTTCTTTTTCAAAATGTGTCAGTGACAACAGCCATGGAGAGGGGACAAGAAAGGAAGAAATAGGAAAGGAGAACAAAATGGCTGCCATAGGAGGTGGAGCCAGCCACAAAATGATTGTACAGCTTAACTTCTGTAATGCAGTGTAGAACCTTGTGGCATGATTTCAGCTGCTGCTGAAGAAATTTTTTTAAAATCCACACAGCAATCAAATCTCCAAAAGTCAACCAGAATCCTTGCTCTCCACCCACTTCCTAAAAATACTTGGCAGGCACCAGAAAAGATGTTGGCAGGCACCATGGAACCCACCACATTGGGGACCTCTGGGATTTGATGTCAATCCTGTGACTTAACATCCAGGTCAAAGGTCACCTTCTTCAACTCCTGCCTCATGTCACCAAACATTAAAAAGTCTAAAAAGTCTAACCCCCCCCCCCCCCAGTGTTATGGAGAAAAATTCAATCTGAAGATGTGTAGGAGGGCACCAAGCCAACGACAGTCCCATTCCTCTCTAAATCCCCAACCTAAATCCCCAATCCTTTATTGCCTACCGTTGGAGAAAGGATTTCCATTTCTACCTTTGGAGAAAGGATTTCCATTCTAGACTCTATGATTCCCCCAGGGGAACAGATCTCTGTAGTCTGGAGAGAAGTTGTAACCCGGCGAGAACTCCAGGCCCCGCCTGCAAGGTGTCAAGACCAGTGTCCCTCTGCAGCAGCAGCAGCAGGTAAATAGAAGACATCAGAGAAAAGAGGAGTAGGAGTAGGAGTTCTTCTCTGGCTTCAGTGTACCATCTGCACAGAGAAAAGTCTGTTGATCATAAGTTTTGACTCATTTTGAAGGTGAAGAGCTTGCTGAGCTTCGTAATTCAAGCCAAAGGGATGCAGCCCTGGGTGGCATCTCTGAATGGCACTGTATTCCAAATCCCTGCATGATCTCTCCCAGTAAAGCAGTACCTCTCATTCCCAGCCAGGCAGCCCAGAAGCTGACCATAGCTGATGGGATCAATAGCTGTTGGGAGAGCCAGAAGACTTGACAGGCATGCCACCCCCTTGTCTGTCTCCTGCCAAAAGTCATCTACAACAAAAGTCTGCAAATAATCTGCATTATGAAAACTTAAAGTTAAGATCTGGCTCCTAGCTCACTAAAATGAGTAGTTCTCTACAGAGATATCTGAAGAGGTCTGAGATTTCTCGAAATGCTTGTCATTTGTAATATGACAATAGCAAGAGCCCTCTGAAAGAAACAGCTAAAGTCACTTAGGCAAGAATGTGTATTGCATCGGTGAAAGCCAAATTGCAAGAGCTGACAAAACACACACGTTTAATCATGGTGGATTTGAATGCTCACTAGGCATTCAAAGGAATGTATCATTATTCAACATTTCAGCTTGTGATCTCTTAACACGTCTTTGGGGAGTCGGTTTCTCCCTGCACTGCATAGGACAGCCGTGCACATGAAAAGGTGAGATTACAGGAAACCTAGTAAATAATATAACAAACAGGTTTCTAGCCTGTTCGACGGCTCAGCCAAATGTGTGCCACTCCTACGCTTCAAATGCTATTGTCTCACCTAGAAAACATACACCTCGCTCGCATCCAATATAATTGTTTGCTTGTTGAGCAAACTGCTCTTGATAAAGCAAAAAGAGGCTGCTGATTTCTTGGTGACTCATCCTGCCTTGTCAACCTTGAACCACATTTCAAAGGCTTATGGTATCTTTTCATCTAATGCCAACGGCAGTCATGATCCCATTTAAGTCAAAGTTTGAACCTGAGTTCAAATAGATCAGGATCTCATCCAGGATTCTTCAAAATCCTAAGTATATCACTAGGGTGGGGTGATATAGGTGTTGCCACGGGCGGTTTAGCATTACAATCCTGAATACATTTACTTCGAAGCAACCCACAGTTATTTCAGTGGCATTTCTTATATTTATTTCATTTTACAAAATTTGTATCCCTCCTTTCTACCTTCTCAAGGGCCACCAAGGCAGCTAACATTTTAAAACACTGAATGATAAAATAACATTTTAAAACCATTAAAATCAAACCCTCCAAAACACAGATCATTAAAACAATTAAAAACAGAGTTAAAATATGTACAAAGACACAAAAACCGCAATTAAGGAAGGTCAGGAAGATGGGTAAGTTTTATCTGATCCAACAATATTTGGCTGGTTATTTGGGTTGAAGAGTGCCCTTTCTGAAAACCACATTTCTCATTTTATTCTGTAAAAATGCTTGCAATACTTGCAATTTGTTACTAGGTGTTGCTGATAGAGTACTGACTCTTCTAAACAATTGCATGTAAAATATATCCTTAGAAGAAACCCAGGAGGTGTCTACTGAAAACGCAGTACATATGTTTATTTCAATCTCTGTTCAGCTCCAGTGCAGAATATGTTTATCCAAATAAGCAACCATGAAAGAAAGCCAGAATATGTCTACCCATGGAAGATAATAAACCCCCAAAAATATAGTAAGGTGATTGTGGTAAGATAATTTTTCTGTCACCTTGTTTTAACTACAAACAATTGAAAAAACCTGGTATTGAATTTTACTTATTTAATTTAATTTAATTATTTAATTAATTTATACCTTGCCCTCCCCACCAAAGCGGGTTCAGGGCGGCTTACAGCCTATTCCATAATTGGGAGGGATAGTGCTTGTGGTGAAATAACAACTGATGCCACAGGTAGTCTTGCTGATCACTCATCAGGCCTAGAAGTGCTACTGCTGAATGCCAGATCAGTGCAAAGCATCCATGCTCCAGGATTTAATAATAGATGAGGAAGCAGACCTGGTATCTGTCATGGAAACCTGGATGGGTATGGAGGGAAGGATGGTTCTCTCCCAGCTCTTCCCACAGGTTTCCAGCCAAAGCATCAACTTGGGCTTGGTAGGTGGGGAGAGGGCGTGGCTATGGTCTATAAGGCCTCTGTGGCACTCACCAGGTGCTTTGTTATCTAGAGTCCCAATTTTGAGTGTATGGCCTTGATGCTAGGGACCTGGGATAGAATAGAGATTCTGTTGGTGTACTACTCTCCCTTCAGGGTCTTCTCTTCAAAAGTTATTTTAATTCTGTAGCAGGATATCAGGAAAGGCATGGTTATCATTTTCATTAAATATTGGAAATATTATCATATTGGAAAGTTGGGGGGAAATTCTGTTTTAATTAATGTTGGATGTCTGGCCATTTTTTTCCTAAAATAACCACCATGCTATTTCTGAAATTACAGAATGCGAGGAAAACTATCTTTTTAAAGTGCCTGCAAGCCCCTTCCCCCATAATAGCAGGAGCAGAGAGGAAGAGAGAGGAAGCATGACTGAGATGCTCCCCAATGTGTCAGCCCTTTAAAGACTGGGTACGTGTCAATTTCACACAAGCTGATGCGCGACCGCATTCTGCCCCGCAGCTTCGTGCGATTTCCCTCGCGTCTACTCAATCCTGTTTTTTGAGGATTGAGTAGACGCGGGGAAAATCGCATGAAGCTGAGGGGCAAAATGTGGCCACGCAGCAGCTTGTGTGAAATTGACACATACCATCGGGGCAAAAGGGAATAGTGAGCGCGGAGCAGCGCTTGTGGGAAATCACCCACTCTTTAAAGTGTAAAAGGCCTTTTTAAAATGGGCGATAGACCCATCCTCTGAATTCAGAGGCCAAGGCTACTACCCACTGAAAATCATGGTCTTTGAAACTTTAAAGGGTCAATGCACTGTGGTCCAGTTGGGTTGCGCTCCATCCTCTATGAAGGCAGGCAGGCTATAGAACAGAAAGGCCTCCCAACACGAATCCGAATATTTCTGTTATTTCTCAGAAGTGAAATATGTATTTGAACATGTCTAAGTAAATCTGCATCCAAGTTTCACTTAACGGAAGGTAGTGTGCCGAATCTGCTTTTCTGTTGTATCTCCTTCAAAGCGCAGGACTGAACTATACAGCCCACAACATTCTGTTTTCACAGGAAATATATTTTCTACATGCTCTGGACAAAACTGCTGAAATATGAACAGTCCATTAGAGTGGTAAATGGGTGGCACCCATAATTGCCTGTGCTGGATAAGGGCAGTTGAGGTGATTTATTTTTCTCTCACTAAGCAAAGCTTCCCCCAACATGTCCACTAATTATCTATTTTACAAGGGCAGGCTCAGGAATATAGTTTGGCTGCTAAAATAATGGAGAGAAATGCATTATAAAACTGATGTATTTTGCCTCCAGGAGCTACGCCCTTCATTTGAAAGAGAGTCTTTGCTACTCAATCAGCAGAATAAGATTTGATTCCACTTGTGGGGGGGGGAGGACAGTTGCCTGCCTTCAAAGTTCAAGCATCTTTCACCGAAGAACCAATGAAGGGGGGGGGATTTGGGGGGGGGGGGGATGGAGAAAGAGAATCTAAAGGGAGAATAAGTTAAAAACAATGTTTATACATTCTGTCATTAGGCTCTAATTGCTTCAGAGATTATTTATTTTTCTTTTTTCTTTTTGAAAAATAGCTTGCAGATTTTAAAACACATTTTTCAAAGAAGGCGCTGGAAGGCATAATAAAAGCAAGCAGGGATACGCCTTTCAAATAGGCTTGAAATAATTAATGTGGGAATGGTTCCTCTCAGGCTTTCCTCCCCCCCCCCATGGAGTCAAATGCATCATTTTCTGACTTTTATAAATAGGATAATTTGTTATTTAGAAGTCATGATTTCCGTAATCTTTGAATAATCTGAATACTAGTAGTACTTCAGAATCTGTAAGGTAGGAAACCTCACCCATGGCTTGTGGCCCAGATGGCAGAACTTCTTGCTGTCTAGAGGTGAAGCCATATCTGGTTCAGCTCTTCCTCCACCTTTGTTTTTCTATTCCAGATCTCTCCTACTTCTGCAACTCACCATGTGTGGTTTCCCATAAATTTATGGCCAGCTCATCAGTAACATTATTTATGTCAGTACCTTTCTGCTTGCTACATATAAACCATTTTGTGGCGGCCTGCTGTATATTTTTTTTCTTTCACAAACACCACACAGATGGCAACCACTTGACAAAAAAGAAGGATGGGTCCTTTCTTCCCATTAATAATATTTATTAAATAGAATCTGGAGCCCTATCAGCCATCATTCCAGCACAATACAGTGCTGTGGCTAGCGTGTTAGTTTAGGAACAGGGAGACCTCAATTTATATACCTGTTTGTGTGTAAAACTTGCTGGGACCGTCACTCTCTGTCAGACTAGTTAGCTTCACAGGGTTGTTGTTTGAAGAAAATGAAGGGGGTGAGTCACTTATTTGTTAAGGAAAATATTTGTATTGTGTCTTTCCATTGTGGCTCAAGGCAGCGTACATTCCAAAAATCAAAAGTATAATAAAATACATCGAGCCCCCATTTCCCCCCTTTCCAAGAACATGTTCCCAGATCAATTTTCTGTAATGATTTTGAGGGCAGCCTGCACGTTTTTGTAATGATTTTGAGGGCAGCCTGTACTATGCATCTTCCCGCTCTGGCTTTTGGACAGATCCACCCTAGCTCCAAGCTCAGGTGGTGCTTCCGTCAGCCTGGCTTACTACCACCTGCCCAGCCATACGTGCAGAGAGGTGCCAAATGAAGAGAAGTGCCAGTTTTGTGTAGTGGTTAAGAGCAGCAGACTAATCTGGGGAACCAGGTTTGATTCCTTCCTCCTCCACATGCAGCTGCTGGGTGACCTTGGATCAGTCACAGCTCTCTCAGAGCTCTCTTGGCCCCACCTACCTCACAAGGTGTCTGTTGTGGGGAAAGGAAGGGAAGGAGATTGTAAGCCACTCTTGAGACTCCGAGTGAAGGGCGGGGTGTAAATCCAACTCATCTTCTTCTTCTTCCTTTTTTGGCTGCTATGGGGAGGAGACTGAGAACTATCGATTGGGTCTTCAGCCCAAAGGAGGAAACTCCTGTGACACTTTTGTTCCTATTTTGGGCCTTTTCCATACATCCATTTTGTTTTTCCTTCAGTCCTACATCATTACATCCATCGTTGCTTTGCACCCATTTAATGGGAGCCACATCTAATATCTTCAGCCACAAAGATACCCCTCTTCCATGCAGCCATCTCATCCTCTTAAAAAGCTGTTTCCATAAGCTGCCATCACAGCATCCTGGGGATGCTTGTGGAAGAGTTCTTACACCTGGGAACTTCAGGAAACTTTTAATTTCAACAATTTTCATAAATACATGGTGGAATTAGGCTGTGATTTTGCATGATGGGCAAGGGAAGGATTCTGGACTTGATGAGCCATTGTGGTTGACACCTGATATGATTATATCACAGTGAAATCCTGAGCAGATTTATCTCCTTCGAAAGCCACCTGAAGTCAATAGACTTTGAAGGGAATAAATCGGTTTAGGTGTGCACTGTCAGTCACTCCCTACATAAATATCTGCCTGGCCTACAACTGACCCAGAATGGATAAGCAGGAGTGTTATTTATATAGAGAGCTTCAGTGACACAGAGATGAGTACTGGAGTCCTCCAATGACGACTCAGATAATAAGAAGCTCCATTGTCTCTCCCTGTGTATCCACTCAGACTTCCACCGGAAAAGCCCATAGAGACACTATTTAGGTAAATGCTCTGAAGAGTAAAGCTTGGGCTTCTTTAGTCAAATGCAGAGTGTTTTTCTTGGCAGGGAAGCCAATGCTCATTCACTAGGCAACTCAACATTCCCTTGACTCTACTCAAGGTTTTGTACGCAAACAGAAACAATCCAGAGCAAGCAATAGAGAAGCTCTTAATGTTCTGTTCTGCAGGCTTCTTTCATTATTCAGCATATATTTTCCCAACAATATTGGTTGCATAACAAGACAGGTAGGCTTGTTTGTAAATGATGCTCTCCCTGCGGACCTTAGAATGCTTTGTATCTAGCAGAAGTGCTCTGTTTTTCTTTTGATCATTTTGGGCATACAAAAAGAAAAGGCTGCCTGGTTCACACATACCATAATGAATGATAAACAGAGGCCTGATCCTAAACCAGTAACAGGCAACCTATAGGACATTCATTTCAGAAGCCTCTATAAATAATTTTCACCCAAAAGAGCTCTGGTGGCTAGCTCTGACAGCTACCATGGAAATTGTAAATTTTACATGATTTCAGGGTGTTCGTTTCTCTATCCCCCCCCCATATTTGCCATCAAGTCACAGCCAACTTGTGGTGACCCCCCATGGGGTTCTCAAGGAAAGAGACCTTCAGAAGTGGTTTACGACTGCCTGACTCTATATAGCAACCCTGGACTTCCTTGGTGGTCTCCCATCCAAATAATTACCAGGGCTGACCCTGATTAGCTTCTGAGATCTGATGAGGTCAAGCTAGCCTGAGCTATCCATGTCAAAGTCTCTCCCTGTCTCTTCCCCCTTCACTCACAGGCATGCATTCTATATTTAATATCAAAGTTCTAACACACATTAATCCAAACAAGGTTGGCTTAACTGCACAGCTGGAATTGTGTAGAACTGGGTTTCATGACAGGACAAATCAACCCCAGGGTTACTTCTTTACCACACTGGAGGCTTGTTTGAAACTAGCAGAACCAACAAAGACAGAAGGCTACCACAGCTGAATAGGTTCCACTTTCCTTTCCTGATATCTCCAATTAAAGCATTATAGATAGTAACACAAATTGCATTTGACAGTTTTAAGCTTATATGGTTTTCCTATGAGGAAAATCCTTACATAGGTCTCTTTCAATGTCAAAAAACACCTCTTTTGTGTGATTTTTAGCGTGCTCCAAAAAACAACTACCACCTGTTCTTTTACTCTCTTCCTTTGGGTTCAATTTTCCTTGCTTGCCTTCAGTGATGTCATCCTGTAAGCAGGCCTGATTGGTTATATAGTGAAGAGGCAACATCCTGTTTACCATATGATCCCTGATTGGATGGGAAGACCCTTATGACTAATCTAGGACGGATGAAGCAGAGTGAGAAACATCAAAGCGACAGCAGTTAGTTGAAACAGGAACCCCAAATGTATCAACATTTCCTGCTCTTTAAGGTATCTACTGGTTAAACATTTGACCTCCTCCAAACTTCCACATTTCAGAGCTCTCAAGGAACTCTAACTTGAAAAGGGAACAATGGATTTTAATATGGTTTTATATAAAGCAATTGCAAGCAACATCAGTGGAAAATAGCCATGCCTCTATGTTGTGAAATGGTCCAGAATGAATTTTGTCCTCTTCACACACCACTTCCCCCATCAGACAGTCAGATCAGCAACCTGTTCCAGCTGAGCATAAGAGCCAACATTCCTTATTTCAGTTTTACTATTAGCCAACGAAATCTCCTCCAGCAGGCTACTTGGGCCGTGGCGCATTAATTTAGCCAGCCAGCAATTGTCGCAACATGCCTGGTTATGGCATCGTAGTGGAATCATTAGCTCCTATTCTAAAATGGCAGGGGATGACAGGGGTTCTACAATCAAGGATGATTCTGGTGTCGACTAACTGTGACACTCCATCAAACCTTGCATCCTTAATGTCATGGAGAGTTACATCCCTTCATGGGTGATAAAACATGGGCTTTCTGACAAGCCCTGGTTTAACTACCCTCATTGGCCTCACGAGGCTCATGTTACTTCATTGTTTTATAACCTAAATTGTCTCACACTGGAAATGAGGGTTCATTTGAAGATTTTTATTGTTAACCTTTAAGGGCTTTGGAGTTCTTAATCTACTCTATCTACAAGAGTTAAGTGAGGTTTATGCTCCAAATCGTAATCTAACTCCAGTTATAGATTTCTGCATGCATGCTCTCTGCCTGGCCTTATAGCCTGATAGCCATTGAAACTTTGTTCCGATGTCACCCTTGGAAGAGCAGCGCCTTTGGCGTTTGAAAGTCACGTTCATTTTTGTATGTTTTTAGGCATGGGCTGAATCTCAGAACATAGAGACCTGAGAATGGATATACACCTCCAAAAATCTCTCTCTATAATCAAGCCGCAGCCGCCTTAGGGCAATCCCATAGGGTTTTTCAAGGCAAGACATTCAGAGGTGGTTTGCCGTTGCCTGCCTCTGTGTAGGCTATACCATATCAGAATTCAAGTAGGAAGATCACAGGTCTGGATGTTTTTCCACATCAGAAATTTCTTGCATATAGAAAATTGGCAGCATCTTTCAGAAGCATCATAAAATGCTTATTTTGGTTCCTGATATCTGAGGTTCAGCAGGCTGGGATTGTGGTTTTAACATCTTTCATTAAAAATTTGTTTTCACTAAAATAGTTTTTTTTAAAAATCTGTTATGTATACATGGGTGTAGTTATCATTTTTTGTTATCTCCCTGTTGATTGAGGTAGATTAACACTTTTTAAAAAACAATGTCCTTATTTCTGATTTTCAGACCACTTTATTCACATTCTCAACTTTAGGTCAGGTAGCAGAATTTCCTCATCCCATCTGTCTTCATTCCACTGTAGACAGACTATCAGCATGTATAGGCAATGCACATACACGGGAAGCATGATCCTACATGATTGTTTTGCCATGATATCACCACAACATGCCCAGGTTATACATGCACAGGCTCGGTTAGTTTCATGTATGGTTCTTTTTAAAATTAATTTTCCTTGATTTGGTTTTGTGATGTTTTAAAATGATCGGATTCTCTCCCCTTGAATTGTTGGGATTTTAAAATTTCTTGCATTTTCTCTGTTTCTTTTCTTTATTTCCAAGTTGTTATTGTTTTAAAAAGTTTATCTTTTTGCATTCTTCTGGCCCAGGTTTTAAAGTTATTCTTCTATACTTGTTTTAAAGATCTGTCTCTACTGTGTCCCCCCCCGGGGGGGGGCAGTGGTTTCATAGAATTTTGGGGGTTTCCTGTTGGTTTTACAAATGTAATTGTTTTGGAAGGTTCTAAAGAAAATTTCTGGTTAGGTTTTAATAACAGTTAACTGTAGGTGAGGGTTAAGGTTTTTTTTAAAAAAAATGCTAAGTCGGTTTGTCTTGGATTTCCTGGTTTGACATTGGTTCTGTTGGGCTTGGTTCTGTTTGCATATGGACGCTTTTGTCCAGTGGATGCTTTGTGTGATTGGCTTGTTTTCCCCATAGGAAACAATGGGGACAAGTAGGGTGGTTGGGGACAACATGTTCAGTAGCCTGTAGAATTCCCTTGTCCAATTTGCTTGGGGAAGAGGGGTCTTTAGCAGACAGGCAGCACTAGGTCCTCTGCAAGTTTGGTATCATTTGGTTGAACAACAGCCACGTCAGCCCCCCCAGTCCCCCATAGGAAATAATAGAACATGAACAATTCCAGAATCTCCCCCTCAAAAAACTCTCAACCTGAACTATGGTTGCCAGGTCTCTTTTTACCTGTGGCAGGGGGCTCTTGGCTCCTCTTTGGGATTTTTCTGCCATGCACACTAGGGGTGTTGCATGGTGTGGCTCTAGCAGTCAGGGCAAAAACTCTGTGGTAATCATGGAGTTTCCCCGGAATGCTAGAGTGTTCCTGAAGGATGCTCCAAGGGTGTTGATGTGACATCATTATCCTGGGAGCATCCTGCAGGAACACTACCAGTGACATCATTGTGTCAGTGGTGTCCCTGTGGGATGCTGCTGTTCGGGGATGGGGCTTCCCCACTGGCCAGCTGGCCAGTGGCAGATTGGGCCCCCACAAAATCAAGGCATCCTCTGGCCTCACCGGGGGGATGGCAACCCTAACCTGAACCCTAAAATGGTATTGGGGGACCGGAATACCCCTGAATACCAGTATTTATGTCTTTCCCAAATTACTGATTTTTTTTAGGTGCCCATCTGTATTATTGTTTCCATCAATCAGAATATAAAACCAAAATGCAGAGGCTTAAAGCCACTCATCCACCAGCTTTCATTTAAGGTACTTTTACACTGTCTTTTAAAACAGGGAAATAACCAGGGCTATTTTTGGGAAGGAACGCACAGAAACAGAGTTCTGGCTGGCTTCAGAGTTGGCCATGCCCACTACAGCCAAAACCTCTGCATGCCTGGCTACAGAGGGAAGGCCTGGAGAGTGACCCCCCCCAGCGACTCTGAGGTGGGCGGGCCAGGGCCCCCCTGAAAGGATCGGGGAAGAATTTAAATTCCTCTCCGTGCCTTTCCCAACCTGGCTAAGGGCTGGCTTGCCTGGGTTCCCCACAGCTGCGGGGCGCCCAGGCAAGCCAAGGGTAGGCAGTTTAAACTGCCTTCCTTCCCTTCAAGGGGGGGCTTGCCCAGGCTCCCTGCAGCCACGGGGCGCCCAGGCAAGCCAAGGGAAGGCATGGGGTGTGTGGCATAATATGCTAATGAGCTGTGCTGTCCGGGGGGTGGCCAAATATGCTAATAAATTTCTGCTGTTGGGTGTGGCCTATTATGCTAATGAGTTCCTGCTGGGCTTTTTCTACCAAAAAAGCCCTGGAAATAACACTGTAAGATAACACTTCCTTGTACATTTACTGTAGCTAATGTCCTCACCACTATGGTAAAATTAATAAACAAAATGTAAAAGTGTTCTTGTTTGGAAATGAAGAGTGCTTTTGCTGAGGCTGTACTGCAGGTTCATCAAATATGATTGTCCAGAGAGACTGCCTAACTCTCCAGTTTACAAGATTCCATCGTGAGTGAAATTGCCTTTTCTTTGTCCCTGGCCCGTAACAGGCAAATACATAAAGAATACATAAACAGATTTATGTGGAAACTATGGCTCTTAGGAAGGAATAGGAACAATCTTATTAAACAGAAACACACCTATCTTCCCTGTGCATGTAACCTAGATTCCTTGAGGCAAGGGCTGGCATCCAGCATAACATTAGTTATGCAAAAAGGTCTATTGTGCTCCACGTTGGCAGAACACAGTCTATAGCTATGGTGGAACTCAGCCAACTCCCCTGTCAGTTTCCATGCTCTTTGACTAGACCAGAATAACCGTTTTTACTTCCTGCAACATCAAAGGATAATACATTTCTTTCCCAGTCTGAACTTTGCATCAGCTAAGTGAGGCACTAGCAAATACAGACTTTAAAAATTGTTCCAAGATATTCATCAAATGCTACCATGACATGGTTACAGCAGTATGCACACAATCGACCTCCTTGATTCCATCTTTTCATGACCTGAGAACTAGTTTCCTTTAATTCAAAGCACATAAGCCATTCATGGTCCCAGAGTGTTTTCATGGTAAGAGACCACGTTGCGTCCCCCCGCCCAAACACAGGACCCATCTCTCTTTCCCCTTTGAACCGTATCAAAGAAGTTTGGGAATGGATTCGTCATCAAATAGCAAGCCAGTAGCATTCAGTCCTATGCACTTACTCCATTCTAAGAGCATAAACAGAAGTAACTCTGCATAGGATTGCATTGGTAGGCACTATCCTTCCATTCCTGATTTGTACCATCTTTCAAATTTAAACATTTATATCCTGCTTATCTCCTCTAAGGGACCCAAAACAGCTTATAACCAAAGAAAAAGGTTCTATATATAAACCAATAAAAAATGAACAGCAGACCTAATTGCCTTTTATTTTGGAGAAAATGCTTAACGGCAAGCTCTGTATCTATTTCTGAAGGCTATTGGTAGCCTAAACTGTTTTTTAAGGAAATTTATTGTGGCCTCTGAAATATGAATTTTAAGTGGAGAGAGACAACTGTAGCACTTTGTTACATTACTGCTTAACAGTATGGCCAATACAAGTCTTCAATGTAATAATGTCACTTATGTGTGACATCGTCACATCGGGGCTGTCACCACCCCACTGGAACATCCCCCAAAAGTCCTCTGCTGGGGACTCGGAGGGACCTGGCAATCCTATCCATAATGTTGTAATTAAGCCATTAAGGTTCAGTGGGATGGCCTCTGCTTTGCATGCATGCAGGTTCAATCCTTGACATCTCCAATTAAAAGAACAAGGCAGTAGGGGATGTGAGTGAACTCCCCCTGAGGCCCTGGCAAGCTGAGTAGACAATACTGGTGTTGATGGATCAAGGTTGATGGACAAAGGTGATAAGGTGGTTTCATGTGTGTTTCATGTGTGTGCTTCACCATTTTGCATGGGACAGAGCAGGCAGAGAAAGAAATACTTTTCTCCCTTTCTCACAATACAAGAACTCATGGGCACTCAATGAAATTGCTGAGCAGTCAGGTTAGAATGGATAAAAGGAAGTACTTCTTCACCCAAAGAGTGATTAACCTATGGAATTCACTGCCACAGGAGGTGGTGGCAGCTACATGCATGTACAGCTTCAATAGGGAATTGGATAAACATATGGAGCAGAGTTCCATCAGTGGCTGTTAGCCACAAGGTATAGATAGGAACTCTTGGTTTGGGGCAAGTGATGCTGTGTATTCTTGGTGCTTGGGGGGGGGTAACAGTGGGAGGCCTTCTAGTGTCCTGGCCCCACTGGTGGACCTCCTGATGGCACCTGGTATTTTTGGCCACTGTGTGACAGAATGTTGGACTAGAAGGATCATTGGCCTGATCCAACATTGGCTTCTCTTATGTTCTTATGTTCTTATTTTGTTAGCCCTTTTCATTTCTTCTCTATCTGCCAATCACATGAGGCCAAGAAAATGAGTTTCAGGCCATCTGTAATACAAAATCCAACAGAGAAGGGATAGGGTCTAAAATAATTCCACATAATCTCATCACACTCTCCCAGGGCTGGCTGAAGGGTATTGGTGCATGGGATTTGTACATAAGAGGTCCACATGGAAAGATATTGTCCCAGTGAGAGTTCAAAAAAGAATTGTATGTTAGGTTACAGGAAATATACCCATGGATATACCCATGCTGCCTCATTTATTGTCCTTCCATATCTATTTATTTATTCAATCACTTATATGTGGCTTTTATCCCCAATGCATTCCCAACATGGTCTATAAAGAAAGAAATACAACAGAAAAAGAAGGCTTTTGAATACAACAGAAAAAGAAGAAGGCCTCTCTCTCTCCCCCCTCTACATCAGATCTTCCACCCAAACCTAGACGTTAACCTTCTGTGTAACACTTGAAAGACAAGAGCCCTTTGGCTCTTGCCCTTTAGTTTGCACCCCTGGCCATAAATACCCCTGGCCTTAAATACCAGTGAGAAACAGACTCAGTCAGGTCTTATTCAACTGCTGCTAGGCAACTAACAGACTCTTCCCCACTTCCTCCCCTGCCTCTGGCTCAGGCCTTAAATCACATCACATTTTTCATCTTGCCCTTGCTTTAAAAAGTTCAGGACAACACACACAATTGTCCTCTCATCCATCTTATTCTCACAAGACCCTTGTGAGGTAGGTTAGGCTAAGAAGGAGTGACTGGCCTACATGACCTTCATGGAAGAGTAGAGAGTTGAACCCAGGCCTCAGAGATGCCTGTGGCTCAGTATAGGCTCTTGGATCTCTCCAGTAATCCTCTCTTCATTAAAAAAAAAAAAGGTGGAATGAAGCCATTTCACCAGCCACTAGCTGTCACTATGTAAAATATTTCTCGGTATATCGGTATAAGGAATCTTAAGATAGCCAACGTCGTGTATCTGTGTATAATTGAATGAACAGAATTTATTTTTTACAGTTCAGAAACCTAAAAGAACAGACCGGCAATATGCTTAGCGTACAAGAATAGAAATAATGCTGATGATAGGTTACCTGGTTTTCAGCCAAGTGTTAATAGATCAGTAGAAATGGCCACCAGTGGATGAATGTTAGGCATTATTAAGGCATGTGTTCAGCATTCAGTAAACAATCTCATCAAGTTCAAAAACAGTTTTGCTGCATATATAGATCTGTAGCCGCTGGCAACTAAAGAGGCAATCCAAATGTTTGCATATCATTAGACAAATACGCATTACACATTTTTGTTCTAGTACCATTTAGTAAAATCAACTGTGTGAAACAGTTCAGACTCAGTTCCATATGTTTCCTCAAACACCTCTGAAACACATTATGACAATATAAGCATTTAAAGTGGGCGATCATTGCAGCATTGATTTTATCGGTCAAGCACTGGGCAGCCCAGTCTGGAGGCCCACAAGGCAAAGATGGCTGGGTGCCAGTACAATGCCAGTCGGGTCCCTAAGAGGATAGCGGGGAATGTGTGGAGTGTTGCGAAGCATGTCTGGATATTGCAGTGCTGGTCCAGCCCCTGTAAGGGCACAGACAGAGCAAACCCAAGCATAGGCAGCAGTACTAACAAAGGAAGGGGAGAGGATCCACGTCCCAGCACATTGTGGCCCGAAGCACACACACAGCACGGAGCCCATCAGAACCTGGCCCAGACACGCAGTATAAGGCAGGGATGCATGGTGCTTAGTGTCATGCATGGAGGACAGATGCAATGGCAAGGGTACCCCCACGGGATGGGCAACCCCAGCACCTGGTGGTGATGCAGAGGGAGTAGCTGTAGGGGGAGGCATGATAGTGAAGTCACAGAGTGCATTCCCTTGATGTGTTTCCAGCTGCTCATCCATGCCCCCAATTAAGTCGCTCAGCCACTCCAGGTGGCCCTTAAGCACCTGTTACCTTCCACACACTTGTCCCAGTACCACTGACCCTGAGCCAGAGCATCCTTCCACTCCCTCTTCTTCTTCATACTGCCTCTCCATAGTCATACCTGGCTGCAAGGGTGGGAGGGGGGAATGCATTGTGCAGGTGCAGGTCACCCTGGGGCCACACACTGGCTCTAACTAGGGGTGTGCAAAAAATAAAAATAAAATAAAATTCAGCCCATTCGGATTTGGCTGAATCGGGCAGAATCAATTTCGGCTGGCAGTAAAACTCCCGCATGTCAGTTTTGTCAGTACCAGCCAATTCGGGAGTCTTTCCACCAGCCGAATGTCAATTTCAGCCCCATTATATCCTATGGGCTATTGAAGTCAATGGTGAAAACATAGGGTATATTCTGGGGCCTGGAGGGAATGGGGTTTGAGGGAGAGACTCCAAACTCACAGGGTAGCTGCTGGGGCCTCTCCCCAAGATACCCACCACGTTTCAGAAATATTGGACCAGGTGGTCCAATTCTACGGGCCCTCAAACAGGTTGTCCCTATCCCCTCCATTGTTCTCTATGGTGGGAAAGAAAGTTAATTTTTCCCCATGGTGCTGTTAGTGGCTCTGGGGGGGAGGGGATTTGAGGGAGAGGCTCCAAATGTTCAGGGTAGCTTCGGGAGCCTCTCCCCACATAAACCCCATGTACCAAAGCAATTGGACCAGTGGGCTTAATTCTATGGGCACCCAAACAGGTTACCCCCATTACCTCCATTGTTTCCAATGGGGAAACCCAGCCAGCAGCACTTAAGGCAGGCAAGCAGGCAGCACCAAGCAGTCAGACTCTCCCAGAGAATCTCAGGGAAAATGAACTGTCTTGGGAGGTGCTTGTTTGCCATGAGAACAAGTGGCACACTCCAGAACAAGTGGCATTGTGGCAGTGCAAGCATGCCACAGTGCCACACAGAAACCCCAAAAGACCAACAGGAACAACATTTATACAGGCCCTGCCCTGCGTAAATGGATGGTGCAACCAGAAGTCCAGGGATGCAGCAGGTCAGGCCAGGGTAGAGTTGGGTAGAGTTGACTCTCTCTCCCAAGCAAGGAAGGTGGTGTGTAAAGCAACACCACCAACCTTGCAGGCGGCACATGCGTGCAGAAATTGGCTGAAACTTGCCTCCCCCCCCCTGTTGGTCTTTTAGGGTTTCTGTGTGGCACTGTGGCATGCTTGCACTGCCACAGTGCCACTTGTTCTGGAGTGAGATGTTAAGTCCTGCTGGCATGGCCTTGAACCACATAGCCCTAAGCCATGCAACTTAGCATTAGTGTTGCCATGCCTCCCTCAAGGACAGGGGATCCCCCTCAGGCTATGCTCCCCCGCTACCAATCAGCTGGCTGGTGGGGGGACTTACCAATGGTTGGTGAGTCCTAGTCGTGCATTTCAGCCATGTCATTGGCTGCAAAAAGAGGCTTAGACTGGCATGGCTGGCAACGTGGTATGCTGGAAGTGACATTTCTGTGTCACTTGACATGGCTGAAACTCCAGAATAGGCCTCCTCTGCTGCTAGTAAGTCCCCCCCCCATCCTCCCACTGGTTGCCAAAGGGGTACCTGGCAACACTGCTTAGCATCTGGGTTGGCTGGGACTGGGCCATGATTTAAATTATCCACTGTGGGGTAGTATTGGTTGCTGCACTGAAGACAGGGGGTGGAGTTGGAGCCAATGGTGGTAGACTAGGGCTGGGGGAGGGTTGCCACCTGATCTGCCAGCCCAGATCCAGCCAGAGGAGGGAACCCCACCCCCAAAGTGCCTGGATTGGGCCGATATGCCTGTGCGATGATGTCACCCAGAGGTGACATCATTGTGCTGGGTATGTTGCAGGGGGGATGCTCTAGCATTTGGCCTGAAAACTCTATGGTATCATAGAGTTTCTAGACAAATGCTAGAGCATCCCCCCGGCAACATGCCTAGCGTAATGATGTTATTTCCGGGTGAAGTCATTGCGGTGCATGTGCACAAATGTCCCGAAACAGGAGTTTCCTCCCACCGGCCGGAAAAAGGTAGGGACTGGGCAACCCTATGGTAGACTGCTCTGCTTGTTGGCTTCCTGTGGCCCTCTGGTCCTTGGGGACATGGCAGTGGTTGAGGTGGATTCCTCTCTTTACAATGGGGCACCTATGGACTATTTTGCAGGGTTTTTTTTGGCATAGTGTCTTGGCATCAGTGGCACAGGCTAAACTGCTGGGGTGGCTTAGGGAGTGTTAGAACCCACAGCTAACAACTAAGTACACGCATTCAGGAACGGTTATACTTTTATTGCAAAGCTATAGATGCGGTAACACAGGCACTGTTAAGAATGGCGGCAACCCATGGAGCTTAATAGTTTTACATAGGAGACTTCCAGACAACACAACCACCTCCTGCACATCTGTAGAGATAAGTGTTTCAGCATGGGCAGAACAGCATGGATAGCAATGCAATAGCAATTAACCAGAGACAGAACGAACTCCCCAACCCCCATGGCAGCGTAGCTGACAAGGAGATGCTTAATCTCCACCCCACCCTCAGGAATGCCCCTTCCCATGTGGGCATGGTGGGTATGTCAGCAGTACTTTGGGGATTCTTTCTTTGTCCCAGGATGGCAGCTCTTCTTAAGCCCAAAGTTGTGCCCTTTCTTGTTCCTTGTCCCCTTGCTCCACTCATCACCACTGCCTGTTAGTTCCCACCTCCCCAGCCACATCTGGGAAGTGGTGATTACCGCAGCCACACCTCGTCTGTTCCTGGGGAGTGGTGATTGCTGTCTCTTCCTACAAGGCTGGTAGTTTTTTTCCCAACACCAGCCACGTCTCCCACTGTCTGTTTCTTGGGGCTCGCTAGGACAGACTATAGACTCTCTGCTTTTCCCAAGGCCACTCCTTCCCAGGCCTTAGTGCCTGAGCTCCTGCTGGACCCGACTTGGCCTGGATGACTCTTCTCAGCCATACCCTGGCCTCCGTTGTGGCTACTGGTATGGACATTTTGTTGGGGCTGCCTTGAGGCTGGGCCCCAACTGATGCCATTTGCAAAGGGAGCCTCATTAGTTGTGAGGGGGAGCTTGGAGTCCAGTACCATCCCTGGACTGGGGAGTGGCAGGGCTGCTATAATGGCTGGCCACTGCAGTGCATCATTAGTGCTGTGCCAGAATAGGGTTTCCAGGTCTTACTTGACTGCTGGCGAGGGGTCCCTCTCCATGCCCGGGACTTTTCAGCACACGTGCAAAATGTTCACACCACGATGATGTCACCCAGAGGTGACATCATTGTACAGGGCACATTGCAGGGGGATGCTGTAGCGTTTGAGAAAAAACTCTATGGTAACCGTGCTGGGCACATTGGTGTGGACGGGCCTCTTTGGGGGTGGGGCTCTCCCACCAGCTGGCTGGGGAGTGATGGATTGGGGCCCTGAAAGTGGGTAAACCCCCTCCTCCATCGGGGAAATGGCAACCCTATGCCAGCATAATATTGGAATATGCCAACGTCGAGCTTCCTGAGAAGTCCCTCCCCTCCAAAGATTGCACTGTTAGTCTCCAAAGTGTTGAGTAGTGCCTCACCTCCAAAGCTATCCCACTCTGCCTGGTAGTAGTGAGTTGTTTGGATGCTATTAGAAACCTAGGTGGTTATAAAGAAAAGGGTGATGGCAGCCAGAAGAAAAACAGGTAACTCCCTGGTGGCAGTAGTACAGGACACTGGAGGGGAGGAATCAAAAGGGGGCTACAGATGTAGGCTACCACCTGGACCCTGAAAGGTTGCCTTCACTCTCCCCGTCCTCATAGGACTCTTCATCCAATGGAACTTAAAATATAGGCTAATGGGGTCTGAACTTGCTGTGACTGAGAAGGAAAAGGATCTTGGAGTTGTAGTAGATAGCTCAATGAAAGTGTCAACCCAGTGTTCTGCAGTGGTAAAGAAGGCAAACTCAGTTCAGGAGATTACTAGGAAAGGGTCTGAAAATAAATGGCTGATATTATAACGCCCTTGTATAGATCTATAACATGGCCTCATTTGGAATACTGGGTGTATTTCTGGTCAACCATATCTCAAAGAGGACATCACAGAGCTGGAAAAAGTACAGAGGAGGGCAACCAAGAAGATTAGGGGGTTGGAGCACCTTTCTTATGAGGAGAGTCTGAAGAGTCTGGGACTTTTCACTTTAGAAAAGAGACATGATAGAGGTGATAAGATTATGCACGGGGTGCAGGGAGTTGACAAAGAGAACTTTTTCTCCCACTCCCAAATACTAGAACTTGAAGGCATCCAATGAAGCTGGTGGGCAGTACAAGATAAAAGGAAATACTTCTTTACAAAACAAGTGATTAAAAATTGGAATTTGCTGCTAGAAGATGTAGTGATGGTCACAGGCATAGACAACTTTAAAAGTGGATGAGAAAGATTCATGGAAGATAGGTCTATCAATGGCTACTAGCCATGGTGACTAAAGGGAATCTCCATGTCGAGAGGCAGTCAACCTCCGAACACCAATGCCAGGAGGCAACATCAGGGGATGGCCTCGGCCTCTATGCCTGTTGCTGGACCTCCAGAGGAACTGGTTGGCCACTGTATGAGACAGGATGCTGGACTAGATGGACCACTGATCTGATCCAGCAGGGCTCTTCTTATGTTCTTGCGTTCTTACGAAGACAGCTTTCTGCCAGCCAATGTGTTTTAAGAGCATATGTTGTGGTTATATATTTTTATACCTCACAGTAACTAATGAGCTCCTTTAAAATAATTGTTTGGCTTCTGAAACAGTGGAGAGCAAAGGGATGGCTTCCCAACTCTCCCTAAATGAAGCTCCTAACTTTCCCAGACTTGCCACTGTTGATTCCAGCTACAGTTCTTTCATCTGGTCTCAGAGTCAACCTGCAAGCATCACAGGCCTTCCTCTCCCTTCAAGCGTAATGGGTCTTGGCTTTCACTGCTAAACTTATACAGGGGCAACTGTGGACAGCTTGGAGGAGGACAATTTTGCCTTGCTAAATATATTAAAGGCTTTTTGTCTTCAAGAATCTTTAATACATTATTGTCATAATTTCCCATCACCACAAACAATAATACATTAAGCCATTTGCTCTGTAAGCAGTCTGGCAGTGCTCAGGGGGATAGTCAATACTTCTTATGCCAAACTGTGGCTTAAAAGCTGTATTCCACTCTCAGTAAGCACAAATGACATTGAAACTTAATAGCAGGTTTAGTCTGAGGATTGATTGTCTTTTCTTTAGGAAGAGATTGCTGAGTCAAGCATCAAAAGCACAATCGCTCCGGTCACTAGAGCAAACTACAGAGGAGTATCCGTATTAGCAGCCATCCATCCATTCTTCGAAGGATCTCGTCGTTAATCTCTTTCTGTCTCTTGCCATAAATCAAAACTAGCTTCATTTAGGCAAATGGACATACAGAGTCTTGACCTGCCAAATGATTAAAAGATGGTTAGTTGATGAAGTAGGCCAGTCTAACAAATTAATTTGTCAATTAATTAGTCAATTATTGATTAAAAAGTCAATACAACCTTGGAGGATTTCCCTGTATATAGCCTTTTTTGCTCCAGCTTTTGGAGCTCCAGCTTTTGGAGCTCTTTACTATCATGGTGTGCCAGATTGAGACAACTGCCCATCCCTCCCCAACATGTAATGCCTAAGGAACCACATTGTGTCAGTATGTTGGATAAACTGTAGTAATCAAGTAATAATCTTCCTCTGTGTTTCGATCCTGTCATTATAAGAAATTGAACCAGCCCTCTGGGCATGTCTAACCCTCCAGGGACTGAGTACATCTTTGAAATTTTAGAGTTTTTTTTAGATGTACCTAAAGTATGATGATGTCAATAGTGAGTCCTTGCATTAGTAGGATAACAAGGAATGTTGGTTGTAGTTCAAGTAGGGTGGAAAACTTACATGCGAAAAACACATGCACCAAAAGGGAAGGCAAGAGAAGCAAAGCCCAGGTTAAGGAACTTTCGTCATCAGCTCCCAAAGGAATCATGAAAGGCTAGAGAGAAATCTTCTGGGGTTTCTTCAAGACCTGCAAGGTCTCTGAGAGGAGGAAAGAGAGATATCTAAATGTAGAAGTTCATACCATCAGCTTCTGAGAAAACAATTTATCTTTATTACTTATTGATTTAAATTGTAAACCACCTTGGGTGTTTTGATGGAAAGGGGATACCTAAAAGCATCAAATAAATGAATGAATGAATATGATCTATTATTGTTATTCGAGCCTTCTTCCAAGAAATTGTGGCCAGTGTACATGGATCTCTCTTCCTTCATTTTTGACCACTGTGTGACAGAGTGTTGGATGAGATGGGCCATTGGCCTGATCCAACATTGGCTTCTCTTATGTTCTTATGTGCTTATGGCCTACATAGGGATTTGAACCATTCCTAGGATAACAGTCTAACAAAATAAAAATGAGAAAAGACTCCAATTAATAAAGCAATTGTCCCTCACGTCCCATATTTATTTCTGACACAGTGTTACCACAAAAAGTCTTTTTAATGGTTTTCACACAGTATGCATATTTTCTGGATTTATTACCCCACCCTCACCCTACCATATTATAGAGATCTAAGATTTACCTTATACTGGAAACTATTAGTGTATGATCATTCCGTGGGATATAAGAAGCTTCAGCTCTCATTATGTAGGAGCAAGAAGTTTACCTAGGGCATCATTTATAGTCATCTTTTGATCTTTTTAGCGTATGGTCAGAAAGCTCCTTCCTTCCTTCCTTCCTTCCTTCCTTCCTTCCTTCCTTCCTTCCTAGTCCTCTCTTCCTTCCTTCCTTCCTTCCTCCCTTCCTTCCTTCCTTCCTTCCTTCCTTCCTTCCTTCCTTCCTTCCTTCCTGTTTGTGGCCATTCCCCCCCAAACTTGCTGCTATCTAGGAGATTCCCCCCTTTACTTTTCACTGCATGATCTCAGTCAACCATATGATGACACCATCTAGCCAATCAAACTGCTAGATGGCTAGGGCTGCCAGGTCCCTCCTGACAATCGGTGGGAGATGGGGGGACTTACCAGGAGCAGGAGGGAGGCAATGTGGCAATGTCATTTTTGGCATGTATTGAAAGTGACGTCATCACACTGGGACCTCGGGGCAACACTCTGGTATTTGGGCAAAAACAACTTCTTCCATAGAGTTTTTACCCAAATACCAGAGCATCACCCAGACATCACTGACATGATGATGTCACTTCTGGTACATGCAGAAAGTAAAGAAATCATGTTGTTGGCTACCTTGCCTGGGCTTCCCTCCTGCTCCTGGTAAGTCCCCCCCCCCGCCGACCAGCAGATAGGTGGTAGTGGGCGGGGCCTGGGGATTCCCCACCTCCAGCAGGGGGCTGGCAACTGTATACATGGCAATATCAGTGAGAGCAATTGAAACTTCCACATTTGTAGTATTCCTGAGGCATGGTGGGTAGGGGTGAGCTTACCTATCCTGCTTCGGATCACCCTTCGGTCCCTCTCTGTCATCAGCACACAGAAAATGAGTAGCTTCAACAACAGGCCTCCTTTTTAGCCTCTAGAACGCTTGCAAATAGAGAATAATAATACACCTAATGGTAGACTGGAACCAGTGCCAAGAACATGATGTTAGTAAAACCCCTCCCTACAGGCCTTGAGGGGGAAACAGAAACTAGTTCTTAAGGGATAGACTATTGCCCTAATTTTGAATAGGCATAAAAAGGCAACCAGGCCCATGTTCATTACCTTGCCACAGTGCTAGGAATGCCAGCCTCCAGGTGGGACCTGGGGATTCCCCGAGAATTACAGCTCATCTCCAGACTACAGAGATCAGTTTCCCTGGGGAAAATGGATACATTGGAGGGTGGACTCTATGGCATTGTGCCCCACTGAGGTCCCTGTGCTCCCCAGGCTCCATCCCCCAAATCTCTAGAAGTTTTCTAAACTGGATCTGGCAATCCTACCCACTCATCCACTGCTGTTGGCTGGGGGGGGGGGGGCTGGCAACCCTATGCCACACTGTGCTAATAGCACTTGCATAGCTCTTGGGCATTCTACATAAAGGAATGCTCCACCCCAGCACCCACATGGACTGGAGCCCCTCTCTTGGTTCCATAGTAAATATTTGGGCTGTTGTTGCATTGATTTCATATTTTAAGCAAAGGAGATCTACAGCAGGAGCAAATAATGTGCTGCATTTTCTGTTGCTTTGATCAATTACTTAAGTTGCAAGGTCATACCCAAAGGTACAAATCTTCCATATACTGAATCAGAATATTGACTTCTCAAATTTGGTATTGCCAACAGTGACAGGCAGCAGCTCTCTAGTGCTTCAGGCAGAGGTCTTTCACATCACCTAGTACCTTGAGCTGGAGATGTCGAGAATTGAACCTGGGACCTTTGGAATGCTAAGCAGGTGCTCTGACACTGGGATGTAGCCCCTCTGCAAGGGATTACCCCATTACCCCATGCCCGCTGGGAGAACTGGCCTTTAAAAGCACATGTATTCACACTATGTGTATAGTCTCAGAACAGCACTGGAGCTGCTATTTTAAATGAGTCTTTTACGATGCACGGAAATGATAAGTTTGGGAATAGGTGTATACCAGTTGCCTCAATATTGTTTATGATATTTTCTGCAATTTCTCATTAGAGGTTATCTGTTAGGTGAAAGAAAGGGAGTTATTGCCTGTGTTTATTTTCTCTGGAGAGTATTATTCTAAGTAAGTACAATCACTGTTTAGGAAAGAAATTGTCTTTGCTTGATATAACGTGAAAGGAATAGCCTTGTCAGAGGAATTGCTCTGACAACTCTTACTGTGGTTTATTGCATGCCTTCTCACTCCCACTGAATGCACTTTTATTTAGTGCATTCAAGAGATGTTGTGTTTAAAGCACAGTGAAATTGGTAAATATGGTATAAGTCTTCCTTTTCAATTTTACTGGGCCCAGGAAAATGAAAAAGAGCCATCTGTAACAGTTTTGAATGGATACATCGACCATAGGTCAGCAAGCAAAGAATAAAGCATATGTTTTGAATCAATATGTGGAATTAAATCCTTTCTACTGCTCTTGTCTGTACGCCTTCCACCTTGCCAACAGGGCTGGAGAAAAACTGTACTGTCCATTTAATAGAGACTTAATAGGATGGTATTTGTGTCTATGCCATGCAAAGCTATAACTGCCTGTTTCCTTTTCACACATTACGTTGCTGCTTCTTGCCCAGACGATACAACTCTTCCTTTCTCTAGCCCTTGGTGAGCATTTGTTGTGCCTCCTAGGGTTTCCTTTTCTCTAAGCTCCCCAACTCTTTCCTTTATCATTTCTACCTTTCCCAGGCTTGACAGCCAAGGTTCAAATTTCAGTCCCCTGGGCTTTGTAAGAACATGTTATCCATCAAGGGCGTAGACTTTCCAGTTTCCTGGGGGGGGGGGGGCTGGGGCTGGGCCAGAGTTATTGCTAAGTCAATTAAAGAACTGGGACCCAATGACATCATAGGGAGGATCCAGTGACACCACAGGCCATTGTGGCAAATTGGACTTTTAATTCTTGGATCTATCTGCAGGTCAGATGTGTTTTGGAGTTAATCTATACTCAGGTATGCAGGGATTGGGTTCAAATTCATGTCAGTAAAATAGTGCAGCCAGCTGGAAGACGTAAGCCCTCCTCTCTTTGCTAGCCATGGTTCCCATCTGAATTGCACCCATGCAATTCAAGAAACTCCCAGAGTATGGTGGTTTATTTGACCAGCAAACAGAACCAGGGAAAGTGCATCATATAGTTAGGTTCTTGGCCTGAATGTAAAGCTGCATTCAGACATAGTGGTAAATCATGGTTTGCTTAAAGCACACTATCTGCAACAAACTCTTTTCAGCAAATAGTAAATCTTGGTTTGAGTCCAGTGGCACCTTTAAGAGCAACAAAAGTTGGAACAAAATGCATGTTAAAAAAGCTCATACTAGGATTGCCAGGTCCCTCTTGGCCACTAGCAGGAGATGCCAGATCCAGGCTGGGAAACTCCTCGAGATTTGGGGAAAGAGACTGGGGAGGATGGGTGTACAATGCCATAGGGTCCCCTTCAAAATATCAGTTTTCTCCAGTGGAACTGATCTCTCATGTCTGTAGATAAGCTGTAACTAGCTCACACATTTTTGTCCTAGGTCAGGAAGGAGGGCTCCAAAGCAAACTAATGAATGCAGTAGTCAAATTGCTCGCTCACAACTTTAATGCTAGTAGGTCACAGAGTAGATTTTTTTGCTCACAAGACTCCACAGCTCAGAGGGAGCATTGCTAACAGGGTGTCAACATCCAGGTGCACCTTTCCTAATGTCCAGGAATTTGGCACCCACAAGTTGGCAAACCTACAGCAACCTTGGCTGAGAATGATTTCAGCCTTCCTCCCTTCCACGATATCAAAGCTTATCCCCCAATGACTTACTCCAAAGTAAACCTTCCCGGGATCTGGCTGTGGGGCTTTCCCCAGCTGT
>NW_015168665.1:992954-1002969 GCF_001447785.1 Gekko japonicus | reverse complement strand
GGCATAGGGCCTCACTCCCAGAATCTCTCCAGTGCTGTTCAGCCACCTCAGAAAAAGGATTCATGCCACCTTCTGTATTGCAGATCACAAGGCAGCATCACAGATTCATATTTGTGTCTCCTTAACATCCAACACAGTCTTACAAAACAGAAAAAGAGGCTCAGAGCTGGCCCAGGGAGATGGAGATTTGGAGGAGAAGGCCCCCGATGCCAGCAGCACTTTTAAAGACCCACATACATTCAGACAAGGTGTAAGCTTTCCTGGGCAAGCTACAAGCACGCTTCCTACCTTGCTTTTTCTGTGCGTGCGTGCACACGGGAAAAGCAAGTAAGCCAGTCTCCACATGCAGCCCGCTCCAGCTCCTCTTCAGACTGAACTGAGTGCTGCTGGGAGTGGAGTTTAGCTTCCAGAAGGAAGCAAGCCCCCACTGTCCTGACTTGTTCCCTCCCACCCAATCCAGCCGAACAGTCACAGAAAGCGGAAGGGGGGGGAACCCTCCACTTTCAAAAAGGGGTAGTGGGGGGACGGGGGGGGGTAGCATGGCCCGGGAGGGCTCAATACATTCGGGAGGGGTGCAAGCTCCTCAGCCCCCACGAAGATTACGCCGGTGTTATCCATGACCCGAATAAATACACATGATCCCATTCCATGCATCCAATCTTGTGCTCTGTTATAACTCAATTCCTTGACCTGGGCCAGTATTTCAGATTGCCCTAGATTAACCATATGCTAATCTACTCCAAAATTTCTTGTGGACTAGATGGACAAAAAGGAAGTTCTAAAAGTAGGATGCTGCTGCAATTCTTTACCGAGAAGGCAACTTTTATTGAAGTCTGCTTCTTTTAGAAACCACACCACCTACCAGTTTTCATGCCTACCTTTTAGCATACAAAAAATGTCATAAATTTGGAAAGAAAAATGTACTTTAATTCTGACACAAATATGGGATCAATATACTTTGTGGCACTAATGGACTAGTTTCATGATTTGAGGTTTCCCCCCAGCCAAGGTAACACTACACCTCAAATGGCTGGTTTTCTGTATTTCCCGTCATAACTGACCTTTCCTCTCTATTACCTTCTGTGGCATCACAACATCACAGGGATCCCCAGTGTTGTGTCCATGGGTGCCAGGGTGCCTGCTGAAACCTTTGCTGGTGCCTACCAAATGTTTTTAGGGAGTGGGTGGGGCCAGGTAGGCAGGCCCATCACTAACGCGGGGCCCATGGGGTCCCGCCACCTCGCATTTCTTCTGGGCCACCTCCCTCCCGGGCTGTCCCCAAAGTGCCTCAACTCACCACCTGCGCGCCGTGCTGCCTCCAACCTGGCTGCCCAACTGAGCTCCTTGGGCACTCCAGAGAAGTGGAATCCTTCATCCCCAGAGCTACCTTCTCTTCCTCAGCATCCACCCTCTCTTAACCACAGGACCGGTCTCTGTACTCCAGCCCGTGTGCGGCTGCTTTAAAAACCGCCGCCTCCCCCGCCACCCGAGTCCCCCCAACATGGCCTGTGGGATTTTTTCTAAGGTAGCCGCGGAGAGCACATGCCAGAGATGCCGAGGGGCAGCCCTTTACCTGCACTCTGAGCTGCCCCTCGACCACCCCCACCTGCCTTGTCCTCCCGCCCAGCGAAGTGGCCAAGAGAGCTTATGGCCTGCTGCTACCGCTGGAGTATTACCTGGAATTTTTGATTAAATTAGCTGCTGGCCCCCCCATGGCCCCCTCCCCAAAAAGTCCCTAGCTACGAGGCTGCAGGTAGGGCTTTTGCCCAGTAGGGTTGACAGGTCCTACCTGACTGCCGGTGGGGGAATCCAGATCCTTTCGTGAGTTCTTCTGGCACGTGTGCAAAGTGTGCGCACTGCAATGACATCACTCCAAAGTGACATCATTGTGTTTCCTATACTGGGGGTGATGCTCTAGGTTTTGGGCAAAACTCTATGGGTTTTTGGGCCTCAAAACCTTAGAGTTTTACCCAAAACTTAAAGTGTCACCCTCGACGTCAGAAACACAATGACGTCACTCCCAGGTGACATTATTGCACTGGTGCCAGTGGCACCAGGAGAGGGCTTCTCGGGGTTGGGCTTCCCATGCCGGCCAGCTGGGCCATGGTGGGTTGGAGGCCCCAAAATTGGGGGATCCCCTGGACCTACCGGGGGAATGGCAACCCTTTCCCCAGCAAGGCTGTTGATTAACTATTGGAGATTTGATTGGTTGTGCAGATTTGTTTAGATGTTGCTTTGACAGCAACTTCCACTACAGCACAAGAATCTACACTGTGATACTAGAGGTAAGCTGTGGCAATCATTTTGTGGCTGACTGCCTCTTGCGGTAACCATTTTGTGGCAGCCGTTTTGTTGCTGTACCCACCATGCTGTGTCAGAATTCCAAATGTGCCCACAGGCACAAAGAGGTTGGGGACCCCTGGACTAGGATCTTTTACAGATAAATCACAGCAGGTACTGGAGGATTAAAAAAATAATAATATCCAATGTATAGTGTATGTATCAATGTTAATTGCCTTCTTTATGACCCCGAATATAACTGCATAGATTTACTGTAAAAAAAAAGGCCTGTTCAAAATTAGCAATGCACCCTAAATTGCTCAGAATTTGGCTGGGATACAGCAGCAACTCAGCTCACCCAAAAAGGTTCATGAACCTTGGTGAACCTGGCTTGAGCTCTAGGTTTGCAACAAAAGACTGAAAAAAAAGCAAGTTTCACCTTGCTGCTGTTAAGGTTCATTTAGTTGATCTTAGCTCTAGGGTTAACGTACCAAAAGTGCAGAGGTGAAGCAAAAGTTATTAAAATAAAGCAGCAAACTGGAAACTCCCTCAAAGCTACTCAGTGTGCAAAGCTGCTCAAGCTGGTCCCTTCCCCCCTCTCTTTCAGTCGTCTGTATTGAATGCTGGGAGGGGGAGGAAGGCAAATAAATAAAACATATCAGTTTTGGATTTGGCACAGAGGTGTAGGCTGTGCTGGGGATCCCAGTACTGTATCAAATGGGAAAATGTACAAGGGAAAAACACGGTAGGAGGGGTTAAAATGTGTACATCTGTTACATTCAGGAAATGATTTATGTCTACGAAATTGGCTTCATTTGCTCAAAGTATAGCCTAGGGTAAAACTGAACACACCTTTAATGCTTCACTTTCCAATGCTCTTTGGTATACAGTACAAAAGGGCTGCTGTGGATGTCTGGCCGTAAGAGCAGGATGTGTGTGTTTTATTGTAAACTTTTGCATATTTCAGCACATCTTTCAAAAACAAGCCAGTGTTTTCAAGATATAAGATAAAATAATTATTAGGGAGGAAATCACCTTGTGGCACTGGATACAGGTTCACACAAACCCATGCTGAGCATGAAAAAAAGAGCCCTTACTTCAGAGTTAAAACAAATAAAACACATAGCACCAAGCAAAACACAAACACTTAGAGACATGAAAGGGCAAGAGCCTTATCAAATATCCTTCCTTCACTTAACACTGAACTCACATTCCTTAGGCAGCTAATGCTTTCAGTCCTTATTGATTCACTGGGCTGATAATTACAGGAGGATCGATCCTGTCTCCTGTTTATGCATGCTATCTGGAGTGCACTGGGAAGTGAGAGTTTGAGAGGTTTAAATAGTAATCTATATATGTGAAGCATTCACTGGGACAATCAAATATTCAAGGTAGACTTTTAATCACTGGTACAGTCAAATATTCGAGGTAGATTTTTAATCTCTGGTAAAGCCAAATGTTCGAGGTAGACTTTAATCTGTGGTAAAGTCGAATATTCAAGATAGACTTTTAATCACTGGTGCAGTCCAATATTCAAAGTTGACTTTTAATTGCTGGTACAATCAAGATCCTCTCAAATTCTCTCACAGAAATCTGTTATTCACCAAAAATACAGGCCTGATTACAAATTATATTTTTCACAGGGATGTCCCCTGGTTGGGTGGAGAGGCATGTTTATTTATTTATTTATTTATTTACATGTGATTTCTATACCGCTCATGACCCCTAATGGGTCTCAGAGCGGTTTACATTTAGACTACATCTGTAGTCGAACCTAACTAAACTGTTTCGGGGGGGGGGGGGGGGGGGGTTTACCTAGCGGCACCCAGACGGCGGATTTCTCTCTTTCTTCCTCATTTTCGGCGGCTCCAGGCGTAGTCTCGGCGCTCCGGGTAGTTGGCGATCATCAGCGGGCTTCTTGATGGATCCTTTCGTCGGCGCACGCTGCTTGTTGGACTGCGGCTTCGGCTATGTTCTGAAGGTTGAAGTCAATTCTCATTATTTTACTTTGGAAAAAAATAGAACATTTTTATATATCACCTTAATTTTAAAAGTTATTGAAAAAATAAAAATACATTTGTTAGTTCCTGTAGATTTTCCAGGTTGTGTGGCCGTGGTCTTGGCATTGTAGAACCTGACATTTTGCCAGTAACTGTGACTGGCATCTTCAGAGGTATAACACAGAAAGATGGAGTACTCTCTATGGTAGGCAGGTAATTTATATCTACTCCAGAAGGTGGGGTAGGGCTGAGATCTACAGAAAACCAACTCACATGGACCATTATTTACACAAAAACTCCAATCACCAACCTCGGCAAAAAAGAGGCATAATCAAAACATTAATAGACAGTGCAAGACAAATATGTGAACCGCACTTTCTCAATGATGAACTAAATCATCTAAATCATGCACTTCAAGCGAATGGCTACTCCAAGAATGAAATCAGAAGAGTGATGAAACCAAAAGTAAAACAAACAACTGAGGAAAAACAGCCTCCCACAGGAAAAGTGTTTTTGCCATATATCAAAGGAATCACTGATCAGATGGGAAAACTTATGAAAAAACACAGCCTACAAACAGTATTCAGACCCACCAGAAAAATATAGCAGATGCTATGATCGGCAAAAGACAGACGAGACCCCCTCACTTCTGCAGGAGTATACCACATACCATGCAGTTGTGGACAAGTTTACATCGGGACCACACAGTGTAGCATTCAGACAAGAATAAAAGAACATGAAAGACACAGCAGACTTGGCCAACCTGAAAAATCATCAGTGGCTTAACATAGCCTAACTCAAACAGGACACAGTATTTTGTTCCAAGACACTGAAAGGCTGGACAACACTTCCAGTTACCATGTCAGATTACACAAGGAAGCCATTGAAATTCATAAACATAAACACAATTTCAACAGGAAAGAAGAGAGCTTAAAAATGAATAGGGCATGGTTTCCTGTCCTGAAAAACACAAAAGGCTCTACATCTGACAATAGCACTACAGATAAGATTAGAATTTCAACAGCCAATCGATATACAAAAGAACCTCCTCAGGAAACAGGAAACCTCCTCAGGAAACAATCCATATACAAAAGAACCTCCTCAGGAAAGCTCCTCCATTAGCATGTTCATAGCCTGGGGAACTCCTACAAGATAATCTCAGCCCTACCCCACCTTCTGGAGTAGACAGAGAGTACTCCATCTTTCTGTGTTATACCTCTGAGGATGCCAGTCACAATTACTGGCGAAACATCAGGTTCTACAATGCCAAGATCACGGCCACACAATCCAGAAAATCTACAGCACCTAATGATTTCCGGCCATGAAAACCTTCGACAACATATAATAATACATTTCTCTGTAAAGAAAAGAGAAATGTATTCTTATTCCGTCACCCAATGTTCTTTTAAATGAATGCTAATATATACAGTTGCAGTGAACCATATTTTGTTTGATTATGTTAATCTGTAATGGTGTTAATTTTCTTACATACGTGTTTATATGTTTTTGTAAAGTTTTACTGTATCATCCTGGATTATTTGAGAGTCTGTTTGCTCTTCCAGGAAGTCGAATTCAAGCACAATAGCAGAGGAATGTGCCAAGCTGAATATTATATTTCCTTGTAAGGGACGGCTTTTTTAAGGGGTTACCAAAATATAATGCAAAGTAGATATGGGACACAGTTTAGCAAGAAACACAGGCACTCCCAGGCCTTTCTATAGTTAACCACTAGAAGGACTGTGTATAGCCAACAATGGAAACCAGATGTATTCCCTTTTTATATATATAAGTTTGTTTTATACCTTGTTGTGGTTTCTATCATGTTGTGGGACAAGACTAGCCACTGTTTTGCTCCCACCTTTAGTGTTGCTGCCGGGAATGGTGTTGAAAAGTACGCAGACGGAGAGTGATTTCAGCAAAGCGTACTTTATTTGATCAGAAACAAGACAACTTCGGCCGGCTCGCAGGCCGGCTTATATTCCCCCAGAAACCGCCACCCAAAACACACACCCCCACTTCCCAATAGGTTATTTACAGTGGCCGAGAGTCCCATTGGCTTCTCGGTCAGGAACCTAGCCCCCGGATTGGAGCGGGCTAGGATCCTCCTAGTCCATTGTGTCTTGGAGCGAAGCTCGACGGTTGTCCCTGGACATGTCTGGACTTGTCAGGACTTGATACACTACAGGTGTTGTGCAGTCTCTCTCAAATTACACAAACTTTATTTCTACAGGGCAAAAACTCAGGGTTTTACAAAGGACAGAATCTAGGTGTACTAAGTAAAATAAGCAAAAAGACAGTTGCTAACTAAAGTACTTACAATCCATGTTACGTCTGATTTCTGGGAGTTGCAGGATGCCCCACTGGTGCACCTGTAATGCTCTTTAGCATCATTCTCCTCTGTCATCTTTCATGGCAAAACACACCCAAGAGTTTCTTCCCAGAGTCTCTGTCTCCAAGCCAAGGAACAGCTTCCCCTTTCAGACCCTACCCCACATTTGCTCTGAAGTCTTCAGTCAGCCTGGGTGCCAAGCTTTGGAGTTCCAGCCTGCCAAACTTGGACCCTCCAATCAAGGGGTGTTAACACATCAAAGGACTGGTGTGTTATCGTGCTCAGTTGGGGGAAGATGCTCTATCCAGTAAAGAGCGCCTTCTCACCTTCCCAGCCACCAGAATTCTTGAACTGCCTTCCATTTCCATAACCGTCCAGGCATCTCTTACCCTCCTGCCCTTCATCTCATCACATATTTCATATCTCATCACATGAACAGAAGAAGCTGCCATACACTGAATCAGACCATTGCAGTGCTGTCCTAAGCAGAGTTACATTATTCTAAAGATCCGCTTTTGCTTAAGATGGCACCAGGTGTCATTTCATAGAAAAAGAGCTAGGGGAACTCATTAGCATAACTCATTAGCATATGCCACACCCCCTGACATCAGGGGCCCGGCGGTGGACCTGCAAGGCCAGCGGGAGTGCGAGGAAGCCCCGCCAACGCCCTCCCTGGCCCCAGGCAGGCAGGGGTGGGGGGAGGCGAGGAGGAAGCAACTTACCCTCCCTCTTCTCCTGCCTCCTCCTGGCTGAATGAGGGCTGGAAGCGGGGCAGCTGGAAGCTGGGGGCGGGGCTTCGTCATGTGCCCCACCCCCCTGCACCTCACCCGGGGGGACTGCGTTCCCCCGCATTCCCCCCCGAAATGACCTCTGGATGGCACTGTTGGTCTCTCAAGTAGGAATTCTCATACACCCACCAATTTGGTTCATGTTTGGGCTGCAGTCAGACGAGCAGTTTGATCTGACGTTGTCGCTGTTCCCTGCCGGATTTAAAGTGCACGATCAGACAGGAACATCTGCCTTCCGTTCCCCAGTCGTTGGCACCCGGTTTTGTCCTGTCCTCAAATTGGAGTTAATGGACACCAGGGAGAGTCTGGTCTTTACGGACGTCGGAGCTTTCACTCTGCATTTCTGGATGTCTGAACTTACCTGTTGTGAACTGAAGCTGGTTGGGAAGTGTAAACCTTCAGGTCTATCTGTCCCTTTTAAAAATTTGTTGGCAACGTGTACATAAGTGCATATATGCATGCACACCCAAAAAATTTAAAAAAACAACCAGACAGTATGCTCCATGGTTGATGTGCAACACTAATCTGGATGACTGACCATGGAGAGAACATGCGGTGAAGCTGGTTCAGGGTGTGTTGTCTGATCAAAACTTTCCGCTACAACATAAGCCAGTGGAATTAGAGGTGCAGCCAGACTGGGCTAGCCTGTCATCCAACCGCAGCCTTGGTTTGCCAGTTGAAAACAGGGAGCCAGTTTTTAAATGAGCTATTCAGGTTTTTGGCACATGAACCTTCTCATGCACCCCAACTGAATTCTACTTTCCCCTTGCTGTGCCGCTATATCAGGAAATTATATAGACAGTTATGTGAGTCATAAATAAAACTTTTTTAAAAACTTATAATTCAGTGATTGTCTAAGTAGTCCTTCATAACATTAATGACTCAACTTTTTTGGAGTGGCAGCATTTTCATGTATATACCTGATGCAAATTTGTTTGGCAAGTCTTCAAATAATAGAATCATAGAGTTGGAAGGTACCTCCAGGGTCAACTAGTCCAATCCCCTGCACAATGCAAGAAATTCACAAATTACCCCCCCCCAAATGACCGCTGTTCCATGCCCAGAAGATGACAAAAAAACAAAAAAACAAACCCAACCATCCAGGATCTCCAGCCAAACTGGCCTGGAGAAAAATTGCTTCGTGACCCCAAAGTGGCAATCAGCTTTTCCCTGAGAAAGGGTCACCAGAATTAAATCATTCAGTGTGACCTGAACTGATCAGGTGATTGGCTCACATGTGATTGTCACAGGCAAACATGTTATCTCTGATTGTTGAACATGTTCATGGTGAAATCTGTGACACCCCTGCTCTCAAGGTCAGTATTGTACTGATCATTGTAATTTAAAGACACATCCTTATAAAAGCATAGATGATGGGAGTTTCCAGAGGATCCCTGCTGGCTAGCAGGGAGGAGTTGTAAGTTAGGAGGATGCTGTGTTTGGCAATAAATGATTACATTTACTTTTACTTTGGTGTGCCTCTTACATGATTGAATCCTAACTTATTACAGGTATATTGGTATATGATTGGCAGTGGCTCTCAGGGAGAGGTCTTTTCTATCACCTGAGCCATTTAAATGCTGGAGACTGAACCTGGGACTTTCTGTATGCCATGCAGTGTCCTACCACTGAGCCACAGCCTCTACCCTGCTTTATACTGAATCAAATCATAGTCTCTCAAGGTCAATATAGGTTATGCTGACTGGTGGAGGTATTTGACATTATCTGACCCTTTTAGCAGGAGATGCTGGGGACTGAACTTGTGGCCTTCTGCATACAAAGCAGATGATGTTCCACTGAGCCATGGTCCTTTCATTATTTACGGAATGATTCATAGATCACTTTCAGTGATATAGTTTCATTGAGTTCAATGGCAGTCCACATTCACAGCTATGAAAGTTGACCCAAATTGAATATTGCTATCTGTAAATTTTATTTATTTATTATCCGTATGCCCATACTTCCAAAATAGCTCAAGGCAGCTTACAATAAAATAGAATAACAGCAGGTTTGCATAGCCAACTACAACCACATTTAAATCAATTAGAAAAATCCATAAAATTTGTGTGCAAAAAATACAGCCCTCAGTACACAACCAAAATCCAATCCCTCAGAAAAGGGCCCTTTAAAACAGTACAGACTTGCAAGCTTTACAACAAACTCAGAGGGAAAGTGCCTTTAGGGTTGTTTCTTGAAGACCATTCCAAAGACTGGGAGCAATGAGGTGGTATGCTATCTTGGTTAGCAGTGCATGCCAACTGTAGTGAAGGCACTATGGGAAGAAATAGCTGGCACAAATGGAGTTTACACGCTGGTGTGTTTTCTTGGGTGGCGGAGAAATAAGCACTAGAATATAAGGAGAGAAACTGAGCACACTGGCCTGTCACCAGTGTGGGTAGTTATCTTGTGAAGAACCTTACAGAGTTGTTGTGAGCATAAAGTGGAGAAGGGAAAGCCAGGTATGTTACTCTGAGCTTCTTGGAGGAACAGTGGGATGAAAAGATGATTGAGGATGAAGATGAGGAAGGAAGGAAGGAAGGAAGGAAGGAAGGAAGGAAGGAAGGAAGGAAGGCTTGTGCTGGTTGCAAAGAAGGAAAGGTTGCTGGATTCCAGAAGTG